>NC_056729.1:1731999916-1732127416 GCF_019279795.1 Protopterus annectens | reverse complement strand
GGACCTGGAGGGTCCATTGTAAGACCCTCATGTTCAAACGTGCCATTGGCAATAGGTTGATTGCTGCCGCCATCGAGCCGAGAGCCCTCAGGACCAGTTCCGCCAGGGGAGCTGGAGATTGTAGAATGGCCTGCACATGTAGCCTCAAGGATAGTAGCCGGTCTGTGGTCGAGAAAGCTAGGAGCTTGTTTGTGTCCAATCTGGCCCCTATGAAGTCTATAATCTGAGTTGGAGTAAGAGACGACTTCTCTATGTTGATAGTGATCCCCAGCCAGGGAGCTAGACGGAGAAAGTAGTTTCTGGCTGAACAGAGTAGATGCCTTGTTGGGGCGGTCAGGAGCCAGTCGTCCAGGTACAGGAAGACCTGAATTCCCTGGAGCCTCAGGTGGGCCTCTATCACTGCTAACACTTTGGTGAACACCCTGGGGGCTGTGGTGAGACCAAAGGGGAGGACCTTGAATTGGTAATGACTGGCTCCTAGCCGGAAGCAGAGGAACCTCCTGGATCACCTGTCCATCAGAATGTGGTAGTACGCATCCTTGAGGTCTACAGAGCACATCCAATCGTTCTCCCGTAAGAGGGAGAGAATGGATTGAAGAGTGACCATGTGGAACTTCTCTTTGGTTACTGACAGATTCAGGGAAGAAAGGTCGAGGATTGATCTTAAGTCCCCTGTCTTTTTTGGCACCAAGAAGAACCTGGAGTAAAACCTGGACCCACACTGGTCTGGGGGGACATGTTGGATGGCTCTTTTTCCCAGCAAATGTTGGATTTCCATTGCTGCGGCCTCCCTCTGATCGGGTGGGACATCGGGGAGGTATCTGGGGCTGTGTGGGTAACGAGAGAAGGAAATCTGATATCATCTGGATATGATACGAAGCACTCAGTGGTCTGATGTGATGGAATCTCAAGCTGCTGGGTGCTTCGAGAAATGCCCCCTGACTGCCTCCAGAGTGGAGCAGTCGGGCAACCCCTCAGGGGTGTTGTGTGGGTTGGTCCAAGAAGGGTTCTCTGGATCCAAAGTTCCACGGGACCCCTCTGCCTCTAGGGTGAAGTCCACCCTGCCCTCCTCTGCCGCGGAAGGGCTAGGAGTCCGGAGCAGAACAGGACTGTTGCGACTTCCAGAACCACATCTTCTTCTGTCCCTTTTGTTTCTTAGAAAAGGACCTCTGGGGAGCAGAGAAGCGGACTCCGATAGCAGACAACGTCTTCCCGTCCTTTTCGCTCTGGACCAAGGTATCTCGTACGGTTTTGCCAAAGAGGGCAGAGCCATCAAAAGGTGTATTAGTGAATGACACCTTGAAGGGCTCCGCAAAATCACACTGTTGGAGCCAGGCCTGACATCTCATAACGAGGCCCGCTCCACCGGCTCCTTCCGTGGCATGAGACAGAAGCCGCATAGAGGTGTTAGATATGGATCACAGAATGGCCATCTGGGTGGAGTGCAATTGTTTATTTTCTGTCAACATGGTCTCAGGGGGTGATGCAGCGTACTCTTTAATAAGATCCTGCTGCAGTCGAAGCATGTGTGCCATGTAGTTCAGTGACCTCACCGAGAAGGTTGGTGAACTAAACACCCGCTTCCCTAGGTGGTCCATCGACCGAGACTCCTTGCTCGGGGGATGAACCGAGGGACTCTCCTGAGCAAGTTCCCTCTTGGTGGCCACCACCACCGTCATGGCATCTACTGGGGGACCCTTACTTCAGTGTGACTTGTCAGGGGGTAGGCTAAGGATCTTGTCCGGGCGCTTGGGGACTGACTCCACAATGTCCGGCTCCTTCCACGCCCTGGTAGTGATCAAATCTACCAGAGGGTCGGCCGGAGGGGACACCCAAGAGGTAGACGGGCCTGCTTCAAACACCTCCAGGAACACAGATTCATCCGAGGTAGGCTTTGGGGCAGACCACCCCCCCTTTATTCTAAGCATCTCCATGATGTCACCAAATGAGACATCTTCGGGGGGGTGATCTTGGGGAGCCTTCCCCTTCCTCCAAATCTGTGTCCTCAGTCAAGGACTCGGGGGAGTCCAGGTGCCTCCTCTTGCACCTTCGCTTGTGAGGGACCTCCTCGGGGGGGCTGTCCGAGGATGTCTCACCAGCAAGGTCTTGTTCCACCGGAACTACCTGGGATGTCAAAGCAGGCTGTCCCTGGGGCCGGGTGATGGAAGCTGGGCCCAACTGAGAAGGAGTGTAGGGTGGAGCCGTGGCAAGGGTTGGGGGCCTGGAATCCCTTGACAGAATCCTCTCCACCACGTTGAATGCCGAGGGAGAGCTGCTCTTTCTGGGATCCAAAAGCCGACTCTCCATCGGATCCGATGGACGGATCGGGGCCGGCGCCGAAACATGCTCTGACCCGGACGGAGCCAAAGGCATACCGATACCGTCGGATCCGAAGCTCAGCCCTTGGCTCCGAGAGCACAGATCCGAAGAAAATGAACCCAACAGACTCAAGGGAAGTGTCGGCGCCAAAGTACCCGAGACTATCTGCGCCGACACACCCCCGGCTCCAAGGCTGCCTGGCTCCGAAGACTCCAAACCCGGGAAATGGGTCGGAGAAGGAGCTATCTGGGCAAAGAAGGGGGTTGAGCTCCCCCCCGGGGGGGGGGGGCAGGAGCGCTCCCATCTGCAGTTGGGCCTGGAGGAATCTTCTCATCATCTGGTCCAAATCTGCATCTGTTAGATTTCTTGTGAATCTCGACGAGGCCACCGAGGCGGGGCGGGAGTGTCACCTTGATGACCTCGATGGAGATTGGGTCTCCTCCTCCTCAGGCCCCGGTGAAAAGCACGGGGACTGGATCCGAGAAGGAGGAGAACCAGAAGACCTAGAGGGAGAAGACCACTTAGCCGGGGAGGCCGAAGCGGACGCCTCGGCCCGCCGCTTGTGGTGCTTCTCCCTCTTCCTTTCTTTCCTAGCCTCCCTCTCCTCCGAGCCTAAGGTGGGAGGTTGAGTCCCGGACGGGGGGAGGGAAGCAGGAGTGGCAGCCGCTGCAGCCACTGAGGGAGCCACGAAAGGACCGGAGGTAGGAGCCGAATCCGGAGGCAGAAGACCCGCCAGAATCAGCTTAGACCTCCGGTCCTTAAGTGCCCTGGGTTGAATGCTGCACAAATGGTACAACCAGAGGACAGGTGTTCAACCCCAAGGCACAATACACACCGAGTGTGGCCATCCGCTGGGGACAGCTTATGGCCACACTCGGTGCACTTAGAGAACATTAACTTTGGGGCCTCAGACATACTTAGAAAGTAACTCACACACACAAGGCCCCAACACACACACACAACACATATGGAACCATGAAGGTAGGGGAAGGAAAACTAATAAGGTAAACTAAGAGAGTTTAGACTATAAGGGGGTTAAACACACACTCACACCAAAAATTAAAGAAAAGGATTTGAAAAAGTTAAATTTTTTTCTCACGAAGAGACGAGAACACCAGGAGACTCAGGATCAAGCTGCTGAACGAAACCGTGGCAAATTAGATCTGAGGTCAGTCAGGGTTGGCAGGGGATTATGGGTAGGGGAGGAGCTTGGATCTAAAGCTGTTGAAAACTGCCATCTCAGATCAGTGGTCAGATCTGATTCCCAAAGGTTGCTGCACAAATGAAATTAACTACTTCAGATCTTTAATTTTCTTCTGGTGAAGCCATTCTTTTGTTGATTTGGATGTATGCTCCGGGTCATTGTCGTGTTGAAAGGTAACATTTCTTTTCACCCTCAGCTTTCTAGCAGATGCCTGAAGGTTTGGGGCCAAAACTGACTGGTATTTGGAACTGTTCATAACTCCTTCCACCTTGACTAAAGCCCCAGTTCCAGCTGAAGAAAAGCAATCCCAAAGTATGATACTGCCACCATCATGCTTCACCATGGAGATAGTGTTCTTTTGGTGATGCAAAGTGTTGTTTTTGAACCAAATATACCTTTTGAAATTGTGGTCAAAAAGTTCAACCTTGGTGTCATCAGACCATGACCCATTATCCCATATGTTTTTGGGAGACTTGATATACTGTTTTGCAAATTTTAGCTGGGCCTGGATGTTTTTCTGTGTAAGAAAAGGCTTACGTCTTTCAAAGCTATGGGGCCCAGACATATGGAGAATACAGGAGATTGTTGTCACAAGTAGTACAGAACCAGTACTTGCCAGAAATTCCTGCAGCTCCTTCATAGGTTGGTACTAGGCTATTGGCCCTAGTGCCTATACAAGCCTAGCCATAACAATTCCCTGGCTATTTCTTCCCACACTATTTTCTTCCTGGACCCCTGTCTAGCAGGGTGACTGACGTGATCCCTGGGGTGAATTTCCTTTCTCCCATCCAATCATCAAGGTTCCTTTTGAAGAGGGCCAAAGAGGCGCTCTGCTTGACATGTATGGGCAGTCTATTCCAGAGTCTGGGGAGTCTCTGGGTCAGGAACCTATCCCTCCAGCATGTTTTGTTTATTGTGATGACAAGGTTTAGATCCCTGGAGTGTGTGGTTCTGAGGGATTGGGATTTCTTTAAGTGTAGCATGTCCAACAGTTCTGGGTGTGACATGGCCTTGTATGTTATGCAGAGATCACTGCTGAGTAGACAATATGCGACAGAGTATAACTGGAGTTTTTTAATGCGGTCAGCATACAGCATCTGCCTTAGCCCTGTGATTCTTTTAGTGAGGTATTTCTGTGGCCTTTCCAATTGTTGCAGGTGTCTTGAGAGGTACATACCAAATGGGACATTGTATTCTATAATGAGTCTAACGAGGGATGAGTACAGTGGGACAACGACCTCTTTTTTTTCTGGATGAAATGCCCTTAGTGATGAGGTGTGCCACATAGAAGGATTTCCTGACTGTTGTGGTGATGTGGTTATCGAAGGTGAGACCACTGTCCACCTGTGTCCCTAAGTCTCTTATCACACTTTCAGTGTTTAGTGTACTGCCACCTATGTGGTAATTCACAGGTACATGTTTTTTTCCCAAAGAAGATAACTATACATTTCTTGGCATTGAGCTTTAGCCCATGGCTCTGGCACCATGAATCTGTTTCTATAAGGCCCTTTTGTAGAGTATCCGCATCATTTGGAGATTCAATAATGGCTCCCAGTTTGCAGTCATTTGCAAACTTTGTTAGCCAGAGTCCCTTAGTATTGGCCTGTACTTCAGAGAAGTAGATGCCAAACAAGAGTGGTCCCAGGACTGAACCCTGAGGTATTTCACTTGTCACTTGTCTGGAACTGGATTTGGAGTCAGCTACTTTTACAGTGTGGGTTCTGTCAGTAAGCCAGTTGGCAACCCATCGAGTGACGTAGGGATTAACGGCCAGCTTAGTAAGTTTATCTATGATTCCAGAGTGGGGGATGGTGTCAAAGGCCTTGGCGAGATCCAGATAGGGTGTGTGGACCGCCTTACCCTCATCTACGGCTCTGGAGATGGATTCGAAGAAGTCAATCAGTGTTGCTGTAGGTCTCCAGGCAGCCTCCATGACCAGTTTTTCTCTGGTCTTTTCATTAATTTTGGTGGGACATCCAGTTCTTTGCAACGTCACTGTTGTCCCATATTTTCTCCACTTTTTGATGACTGTCTTCACTGTGTTCCATGGTATATCCAATGCTGTGGAAATTTTTTTGTACCCTTCTCCCGACTGATACCTTTCAACAATGAGATCACTTTGATGCTTCTTAAGCTCTCTGTGAACCATGACTTTTGCTGAAGCAGGCTACTGAGTAAATTCAGGAAAATCCTATTAGGACATCTGAACTCTATTTGGGGTTAATCATATTCTTTTTAATTGATGGCAGGTGTGTACCCAAGAAGACTGAATGCTTTAATTAAATCAAAAGGTGTTTCAACAAAGTATTAGTTTAAGGGTGTGTACACTTATGCAACCAGATTATCGTACGTTTTTTTATTTTTTTATATTTTTCCCCTACCAGATTTGTTTGTTTTTCAATTGAATTGTATAAGGTTATACGTCACATTAAAGGAGGGAAAAGTTTTGAAATGATTTAATGTGGTCCATTTTTTATATCACAAAAACCTGGCATTTTAGGAGGGGTATGTACACTTTTTATATCCACTGTATATATACACAGACACACACACATATATATATATATATATATATATATATATATATATATATATATATATATACATACATATCTGTGTGTGTGTGTGTTTATATATATGTGTGTGTGTGTATATATATATATATATATATATATATATATATAGATATATATATATATATACATACATGTATATATATATATATATACACACATACACACACACACACACATATATATATATATATATATATATATATATATATATATATATATATATATATATATATATATATATATATATATATTATATATGTATAGATATATATATATATATACACACACACACACACACACACACACACACACACACACACACACACACACACACACACACACACATTTACATACATATATATATGAGCTCTCTGATCTTGTAGCCCAGGCAGGTATAACCCTAGCCTTGAATAGCATCTCACCATCACCAAGAATGATACCACAGTACAAGCAGAAAATGATTGACTTCAACAACTGGCTGTTTCTGGTGTCATTCAAAGGGGATCCAGTATCTGTCTGCTTGAGATGACATGATAGACCTCGATGCTTTGCCAGAGACAGCCTGCATCTGTCACTCCAGGGATTCTGGATACTGGCCATGGCCCTTGCCACCCCTATAGTGCCTTTTTTAGACAATGCCCTAAAGACAAATTTACCACCATAACATCTGATAGTAAATGCATCCTAAGGGTTATGCTATTCAATGCTAGAAGTCTAAACCTCAAAATGCACTCGCTCGAGTCACTCATAAAACTGGGGAACACCGTCATCTGTACAGTAACAGAGACCTGGTTCAAGGCTCCTGAGAACACCCCTGTGCTACCAGGTTACAATGCATATCAAACCTTTCCGTCCACAAATATGAACCATAGCCCTAAGGGATGTGATGACCGAACCCCCAAATGCAGAGCTGTATCCATCTTCATAGAAAATAGACACACCTCCAGACTTGTTGCCCAACATAATGCATTAGAAATACTTAAGGTAAACTTATCACCAGACAAAACTTCAGTCCATGTTGTAAACTGCTACAGACCCCCAACAATGTCCCAGGACTCCCACTCTGCATTCTTGGACACTCTGGGAAACATCAAGGTCCAGTCCAATACCCTTATTCTGGGAGACTTTAACTACCACTCCATTAGTTGGAACTACTCCTGCTCCAACTCTTACCCAACGTTTCCTGGAATTCATCAACTCCAGTGCCTTGGACCAACACATCCTTACCCCCGCTAGGGGAAACAAACCCCTCCCTGGTCAGATCCAACAACAAGTTAATCACCACAGTGAAAAACTTCTCCAAAGCTAATTTTCAGCTTCTAAGGACAGAAGTGGCAAGCTTCATGTCACCAATCAAAATGGGACATGGGTGTATGGTTGCCGAATCATACACCAAGGCACTGTATGAGCACTTACACAATTGCATAGATAGGGCAGTACCAAACAGAACCAAGACACTTTCCTCAAAAAAGGAAGTCAATCTGGTGGACCCCTGCCATTAACAAACTCTACAACAGAAAAAAAAAAACTTTTGCAGAAAAGAGTAAAGGCCGATGACTGGAAAGCATCCCTTGGAAAACTCAGTAAAAGACTGAGATCCCTCATCAAATCCACCAAAGCTAGTTATGAAAGCAAAATTGCTACAGATACTAAGGACAACCACAAGGCATTCTTTATTTATGTCAAGAATCTGCATAATAATAATAATACGCAGATTTGCTCTGAGCTACAGCACAACGGCACCACTTATACTGAATCAACTGATATTACCAATATCTTGACAGACAAGTTTAGATATTTTTACTTCCCCCTCACCCCCCAAAGGGCCCATCCACATACCTGAGAAATACCAACTCCCTATTATCACGACTGCACAAGTAGAAACCGCACTGACCAAATCTAAGAATACAGCTTCCACTGACCAGATAATATACCGGGTTGTGTCCTACACGATCTACAAAAAGAATTGGAACCACACCTGATTGCCCTGTTCAACTACATCCTCAGTTCTGGCTTTGTCCCCACTGAATGGTGCACTGCTACAGTCATCGCACTCCAAAAAGGGGGTGCAACTACTGACCCTGGGAACTACCTCCCCTTCAGCTTGACAAGCCTGATCTGTAAGGCTATGGAACATATAATTATGGATCTTATAAATAAGGATATAGGGAACTTTCAAACCCTGGACCCACACAGTTTGGGTTTGTGAAAGGCAGATCATGTCTGCTCAAGCTGATAGACTTCTTCGAAGCTGTCACCAGAGCGGTGGATGAAGACAAGGCTGTCCACACAGCCTACCTTGATCTAGCCAAAGCCTTTGACACCATCCCACACTCTGGAATCATTGATAGGCTCACTAATCGGGGCATTAACCCGTACATCACTAGATGAGTTGCCAACTGGCTCACTAACAGAACCCACTAGGTGAGAGTAGTTGACTCCAATTCTGACTACCGGGCATTTACAAGTGGAGTCCCACAGGGATCATTTCTGGGTCCTCTCCTGTTTAGTATCTACTTCTTTGAAGTTCAAGCCAGCACGAAGGACTCTGGTTAACCAAATTCATGGATGTCTGCAAATTGGGAGCTATTATTGATTCACAAGCTGATGTAGACATCCTACAAAAAGGCCTAACAGAAACCAACAACTGGTGCCAAAACCATGACCTTAGGCTCAACGCCAAAACATACATTGTCATTTTCTTTGGGAAAAACACAGTGCCCCCAAACTACCATATCAATGGGAACCCACTTAACTCTGAAGGTGTTATGAGGGATCTAGGGACACAGGTAGACAGCAATCTCTCCGGCAACCACATCACCACTGTAGTTAGGAAGTCCTTCTACATGGCCCATCTCATCACAAAAGGGTTCTCATCCAGAAAAAAAGAATTCATTACCTCTCTCTCTCTCTCCCTCTACTCGGCCCTCATCAGACCCATTATAGAGTACAATGCCCCATTTGGCATGTAGCTCACTAGACACCTCCAACAACTGGAAAGGCCACAGAAGGTCCTCACAAAGAGGATCTTAGGACTCAAGCATGTGCCTTATGCAGCTAGACTTAAACAACTTAAACTTTACTCCATCTCATACTGCCTACTTAGAGGCGATCTCTGCTTGACATACAGAGCCATGTCTGACTCAGTTTTGCTAGACATGCTTCATCTGAAAAAATCCCAATCCCTCCGTACTACTCATTGCAAAGACCTCAACCTTAGCACTACATTAAACAATATCTGCTGGAGGATAGGTTCCTACTCCAGAGACTTCCGATACTCTGGAATAAACTCCCCATTCACATCAAGCAGCGCACCTCAATGGCCCTCTTCAAGAGAAATCTTTTTTTTTTTAATATTTTTATTCATTTCCAAAAACAAGAAAACATGAATGCAGGTTATTTATGACGATGAAGTATTTACAAATTATTTAAAAAGATAGGCTAAAACCTCTAAACAGATATCAAACATTAAAACCAAAATAAAGTATTTACAAGGGTGTCTATTGTTGACATATAATTGACTTTCTATACAATTGTTTCCTGATTATAATCTGCTGCAGTCATTATTCTCCAGCATTTCAGTTACTTTTTGCCATGCTACATATAATGATGTAGTTCTTTCAGTTCTTCCTTTAATAGTGTTCATTTCCAATTGCGATACTGCTGACACCATATTCATGAATTGCTTAAAAGTTGGAGAAGCTTTGGATTTACAGTTTGATGTAATGTTCTTCCTTGCAATAGCTAAGAGTCCATAAGATTACATATTTTGTTCTTGGCACACAATCGGGTACAGGTGCATTAAACAAAATAATAGATTTGGAAATCTGGAATTTATCATTGAATACCATTTGCAGAAAATAATTTATTTTATCCCAATATGGTTTAATCAAATGGCATTTGTAGAACATATGTTGCCAGTCTGCTTTTATTGATAAATCACATCTCCAGCAGCCAATATTTTTCTTAAACATAAGTTCCATTTTATGAGGGGTTACATAAGATCTGTGTATGAATTGCCATGTAAAAAGTCTCCAATGTAATGAAAGTGATGTCTGCTTTGGAGAGAGAAGAATTAGTTTTTTATCTCTGTCATTTGGCACATGTCCATTAACTGATCTATAATAATTCCATATTTTGTAATAATTATGCATTTTTATTTTTTTTGTTTGTTTTATAAATAGATGAAAAGTATCCCTTTCCAGTAATGGGTTGATTTGTTAGTAATATTATATGTTCTATAAGGTTAGGAACATTTTGTCTTATTGATGGTTGCATTGTTTCTTGTTTGCTTAATATATACTGTCTTAATTCTTGTACATGTAACCACAAACTATCTTCCATATTTAATTTCTGTTTAATCTGGTCTATTGTCACAGGTTTTCCAGAGTTTAGCAATTGATGCCAATATATTAATCCCTTTTCTTTAAGCATGTTGACTACTTCCATATTAAATGTTATTATATTACCTTGTGTGTACGCTACTGGATATAAAAGAAATGACCATGCTTTAATATCAGGATTGCTATTAATAAAATTTTGGAAAATTTTTAATGTATAAGTAATGTATTTGGAACTTATATTTTTATTCTTATGTATCATCATATATTCCTTCATCAGCCATAGAAAATTGTTTGGTATGAAATCTGTATACTTATTTGCTACTACAAATCCTGATTTTAACCAGATTCTCTCATGAACTAGCTTCCATTTTGATGTATATTTTGTATTTAGCCATAATGATATTGTTTTAATAATGGATGAATGCAAATATATTTCTATGTCTGGTAAACCTATGCCACCTATATCCCAATCATCTAGATGATACTTCATAGCTATCCTTGGTTTTTTGGATACCATAGGAATCTTACCATTAAATCATTTAATTGTTTTAGGTGCGATTTAGCTGGTGGCAAAGAACAAGCTTGATGGGAAATAGGAAATTAGCCCTGGGGATCACTTCAATCGCATTGCTAGACAGGGGCACAGGGAACTGACGTCTGGTAAGCCAGATGACTGGGTACACTATTGGGCTAGGCTTGCATTGACTCCAGGGCTGTTAACCTAGTACTCATCCATGAGTTAGTTGTTTTGCACTGAGAGGGTTTGTGGTCTGCACTGTTGTGGCAGAACAGGTAGCTTACATCCTTCTAGGTTGAGAACTGCTGATTGAGGGCTCAGTGTCTGTTATTCTAAAAGTGTATTAATTCTGGTTTAAGCACTTGGGCTTTCAAGCCAGTTATTTTACATTAAGAGGGTTCGTGGTCTGCACTCTTGTGGGAGGAGAGGCTGGACTCTGCCCTTCTGAGCTGGGAATTTCTGGTTAAAGGCTTATAGTGCATGCATATCTGAACTGTTTCTTACTGAAGTTGGTGCGCCTTGTTTGCTGTGGCATAGACTGGATTCGGGCCTGCTGGATCTAGCTTTGTTTGTGTAACTTGAGCACTAATCCAGACATTCTCTAAAGTATTCAATGGTATTTATTACTGCTTGGTTGTAACTTGATTAAAGTGTAGCTATCATTCAAGTCTTTTGGATTAAGCACTTGGGCTTCAGACCAGTTGTTTTACATTAGGAAGGTTTGTGGCAAGCACTGTGGTGGCAGGACAGGTAGCTTTCATCCTTCTAAGTTGGGAACTGCTGATTGAGAGCCCAGTGTCCAAGTGTATTAGTTCTGGTTTAGGCACTTGGGCTTCAGGCCAGTTATTTTACATTAAGAAGGTTCGTGGTCTGCACTCTTGTGGGAGAAGAGGCTGGACTCTGCCCTTCTGAGCTGGGAATTTCTGGTTAAAGGTTTATAGTGCCTGAATATTTGAACTGTATCTTACTGAAATTGGTACATCTTGTTTGCTCTAGCATAGACTAGATCCAGGCCTGCTGAATCTAGCTTTGTTTATATGCTTGTTGTTTGTTTGCTTGTTATTTCCTGGAAGCTAATTCCACCTAATACGCAACTTCTCAGCGCTTCTGTGGATCACTAGTGATATCTGCATTGCTTACTGTACTTATTTCCTTGTTTCACTTGAAAGAAAGTTACTGTTTGTCGTTTTTGCATTTAGTTACTTGTAACACATTGCACTCAAGTTACCTGGTACTTGCTCACTAAAGCAATTATATAAGTCAGCACTAAAAATTAAAAGCACTACACCCTCACTCCCCACTGGCCCTTGTTTTCAATTAAGGATTTCCCAAAATTATTCTAGCATGTCCAAAGGTCAGTTGTCAATCTCCTCTCCGGTCCAGCTGGTGAATCTGGGAATCTTGAGGCAATGTTATAACTGCCTCATGTACACAGACAACCCTCTCCTCCTCCCACATAACACAAATACTTGCAAGAGATGCAGCTATTTAGCCAAACTGGAGGCTGAGCTCTCTCAACTCAGGACTGGCAAGACCAGACAGGAGGAGAAGGCAACTACACACACCACAAAACCAGCCTCACATAATGCTACCACTCCACTGAATCAAACACATAAACACACAAAGACATACTCGGAGGCTCTGAGTAAAAATTTACCTAAACAGCAGAGGCGTCCAAAGCAGACACCCAAACAACTGCTACCTCAAGACACCCCACAAGCAACACATAAACCACAAAAGCAGTGTGCAAAGCAGTCACAGCCCTTAAGGCCAAATACAACACCAAACATACTTGTCATATCTGACTCCATAGTCAGACACACTGACGTCCCACTCACCAGGCTGAACAAGGAGAGGGTCACAGTAAGCTGCCTATCGGGCGCTAGAATCCGCCACATAACACAAGCACTCGGGTCACTCCATGGCAAGTACAAATATGACACAGTCATTGTCCATGCTGGTGTGAACGACCTGAGACATACCTCCCTGGACTACATGAAAAGAGACATAGAGGAGCTCTCTGATTATGTAGCCCAGGCAGGTATGACCCTAACCCTGAGCAGTATCCTTCCTTCACCAAGAATGATGCCACAATATAGAGACAAGATGATCAGCTTTAACAATTGGCTTAATGTCTGGTGTCATTCAAAGGGGATCCAGTGTCTGTCTGCCTGGGATGACATGCTTGACAAGCCACGCTGCTTCGCAAGGGACGGCTTGCACCTGTCACCCCTGGGATTCCGGATATTGGCTAAGGCTCTTGCCACCCCCATAGTGCCTTTTTTAGGCAAGGCTCAAATTCTAAACCTACCACCCTAGAAAACAAAATGGGAAGAAACTGAGGGTAATGCTGCTCAATGCCAGAAGTCTAAATCTCAAAATGCACGCACTTGAGGCCCTTCTCAGTATGGAGAACATCGATGTCTGTGCTGTAACTGAAACCTGGTTCAAGGCTCCTGAGAGCACCCCGGCACTATTAGGTTTTA
This sequence comes from Protopterus annectens, assembly GCF_019279795.1. Lineage (NCBI taxonomy): Eukaryota > Metazoa > Chordata > Ceratodontiformes > Protopteridae > Protopterus > Protopterus annectens. The sequence goes on along the minus strand of NC_056729.1, from coordinate 1,732,113,971 downwards.
CCTCATATCATGCGTTCCGGACCCAAAACCCGGACCACACCACAAAAGGAGGGGGTGTATCCATATTCATAAAGGATACCCACATCTCCAGGTTGGTGGCAATGCACGAAGCTTCGGAAACCATCCAGGTGCAACTAACCATAGGCAAAACTGCTCTACAAATTGTAGCATGCTACAGGCCACCCTCTCAAACTCAGGAACCCCACACAGCCTTCCTGAAGACACTGGAGGGTATAAATGTATCTCCAAACACCATCATATTGGGTGACTTCAACTACCCGAATATAGACTGGGAACATTACTCAAGCCCTAACTTTCTAGCCCAATGGTTCCTGGAGTTCATAAATTCAAATGCCATGGAACAGCTAGTCACTGTTCCCACGAGAGGAGAAAATATACTAGATCTCATTGTCACAAACATGGGGACAAAATGCTCCACACCGAAGTATATCCCTCATTGGTGAGATCTGATCATAAACTAATCTCACTGGAAATCCACATCCCGCCCCACCCCAAACAAAAAGACCATAGTGAAGAACTTCTCTAAAGCAAACTTCACACTACTCAAGACTGGTGTGGTATCCTTCAAGGCCCCTGAGCCAGTGGAAACCACAACCCAAGCTGCAGAAGCCCTTACAAATGCCTTCTATGAACACCTCCAGGACTGCATGGATCAGGCAATCCCAAATAAAACCAAGACTCTTTCCACAAAGGGCAACGTCTAGTCTGGTGGACCCCAGCCATTAACAAACTTTACAATAAGAGGAGAAAGCTATTACATGATAGAACAAAATCCATAAAAGGGAAGTCACCCTGATCATTATTAGTAAAAAATAGGAGCACTCATAAAATCAACTAAGGCCAATTTTGAGAGAAAAATTGCCATGGATTCAAAGGACAATCATAAGGCCTTTTTCAGCTATGTTAGGAACCTGGGTGGAAACTCCCAGATATGCTCAGAATTAGTCCAAAATGATACAAAAATCACTGAACCCACAGACATTGCCAACATACTGGCAGACAGGTTCAGTGCAAACGTCACCCCTAAAGGAGAGATAACTATCCCAGCCGAGTGTAGCCTCCCGGACATCTCAAATGCGCAGGTGAAAGCTGCTCTCTAAAGCTAAAATACAGCATCAATGGGACCAGATGGTGTCCCCGGCTGTGTGCTACACGAGCTAAATGAGGAATTAAACCCGCACATAAGGCAGCTGTTTAATCTCAGCCTTACCACAGGATATGTGCCCAAGGAGTGGCGTATGGCAACTGTGGTCCCACTCCACAAAGGCGGCGCCTCACGGACCCTGGTAATTACCGCCCATAAGCTTAACAAGTCTAGTCTGCAAAGCTATGGAGAGGATCATAATGGAGCTCATAAACAAAGATATAGGGACTTGCAGACATTGGACCCGACCCAGTTTGGCTTTGTCAAGGGAAGATCATGCCTTTTGAACTTGGTTGACTTCTTGAAACAGTCACCAAGGCCATTGATGAGGAAAGGCAGTCCATACAGCCTACCTTGCCCTTGCAAAGGCTTTCGACACAATACCCCACTCGGGTATTGTAGAAAAACTTACCAGCTTAAATGTAAACCCATATGTCACAAGATGGGTTGCAAACTGGCTTAAGGACAGAACCCACAGGGTTAGAGTTGCTGGCGCTGTGTCAGACTCCAAGCCGGTCACAAGTGGTGTCCCACAGGGCTCGGTCCTTGGCCCCTATTGTTTGGCATCTACTTCTCAGAAGTACAGGCCAACATGGGAGGACTTTGGCTGACAAAGTTTGCAGGCGACTGCAAACTGGGCCATAGTGGAAAGTGCATCGGACACGGATATCCTTCAGAAGGACTCACGGAAACAGATAGCTGGTGCCAGAGCCATGGCCTGAAGTTAAACGCCAAAAATGTATAGTCATACCCTTCGGGAAAAACAAGGTAACCCCAAGCTACCATATAGGTGGCAATCCACTAAGCACAGAAGAGGTTATCAGGGACCTGGGGACCCAGGTTGACAGTGGCCTTTCTTTTGACACTCACGTTGCTAAAGTGGTTAGAAAGACCTTCTACATTGCCCACCTGATCATGAAGGGATTCACATCCAGATCTAGTGAGGTCATTGTTCCCCTGTACTCTTCACTTATCAGACCAATGATCGAGTACAATGCCCCATTCGGGATGTATCTCACCCGACATCTGCAGCAATTGGAGAGACCCCAAAAGTTCCTCACCAAAAGGATAAAGGGACTCCAAAATCTGTCATATGCTGCCAGATTGAAGAAACTCCAGCTCTATTCAGTCGCATACCGTCTGCTCAGAGGTGACATGTGCCTGACATACAAGGCCATGTCCAACCCGGAATTAATGGACATGCTCCACCTCAAAAATCCAAATCCACCAAAACCACTAGAGCAAGCGACTTAAACCTTAGCACGGATATAAATAGGACGTGCTGGAGGGATAGATTTATCACTCAGAGACTCCCTATGCTGTGGAATAAAATCCCGGTCCATGTGAGGCAGAGCACCTCGCTGACTCTGTTCAAGAGAAATCTAGACCTGTGGATGGGAGATCGTAGGTTTACCCCGGGAATCATCTCTGTGTCACTGCTGGACAGAGGCACAACAAACTAATGGGCACAGTATTTTTTCATATAAGAGGTGGCGTAAGCCACAAAAATTTGGTCTAGGCTTATAAATGCCTTAGGGCAGATAGCCTAGTATAAACCTATGAACCTATGAACTTAATACTGGCACAGCACAGGGCTCCATTCATGGCCCTCTACTCTTGCAATATATTCTCTATCACACAACCAAATTTACACTCCATCAGTACTACTGTGTTAACATCCAGACTTGCTTATCTCCTTTAATACCTCACTCTGTTGTATTTCTTAAATTACTCCTTCCTCTCCTATATATATCACTCCTCTATCTGTAAAGTATCACTACAAGGCTTGTAAATTTAATGTGTGTGAATAGCAATTCAAATGTTATTATACTGACTATTATGCTATGGGTTCACTGAGGCTGCTTTACAAAATTTATTATTGTAAATATTTATTGCTCTTAATTTGCTACCTTGGAGCTTTTTTCTCCGGGCTTCGGCCAAGAACAGTAACCTGTGTTCAGTCAGACTCATGTCCAGTGACCTGTAAACCACACTGATAGAAATGGTCACTTGGTCACTCATGCTCTTCTTATTTATCCACCGAGGCTGATCCTGGACGATATCTCAGCATACAGAAATACCAGGCTTTGAAGTAAAATGCAGACTTCATCCTCGGTTCCATTTCCAGGGAAATACCAGCGATGTTTCTGGGATAAGGATTTCTGAAAGGTGCGCAGATCTGAACCCCTGGCCTGAAAGAGGAGGGATGACTAGTCCTGAAGTAGAGCTTTATTACAAGTGTACACACCGCATAACAGGCACTACAAAAATTCTTACATATATCTGAAATATATTCAAAAGGAACGACATCCCCACATCTCATATACATGTTCTCACTACATAATTTTTATTAGTCTCCAAGAACACCATACCAACCATATTAGTCTCACAGTTTACAAAATTAATAATATTTTAAGCAGTGCTTGTATATATGATAGAGTCCCAAGTCACCACAAAACACCAATACCCCCACCATTTTGTACTAAGCTTCACTTCTTGTACATCCTGTCATCACACCTACTACATAATTCCCATCATCCCCTTCCCAGTTTCTCATCACTGCTTTCACTTCCTGTACATCCTATCATCGCACCTACTATATAATTCCCCTCATCACCTCCCAGTTTCTCTTCACTACTTCACCCTTTCAGTAAACTGTAACTAATTTATATTTAGGGTCTAGATTATAACCTCGACTGTTTAATGGATTGAATGCATAAACATCGAACTTTATGCATCAAACCATTAAACAATCGAAGTCTATAAAAACGTTTAAAGCAAAAAAACAAACTGACGAGTGTAGGCAAGTCCCCCTGCACCCCCCCACACCCCCCCGCTACATAAATATACTGACTCTGAGATCACGCTACAGTGTAGGAAAGGGAACTCTTCCCTTTCCGCATCATACTCAGTTAAAGTGCAATCTCGGAGTTGGTATATTTAAGTAGCGGGGGGTGGGGGGTGCAGGGGGGGCTTGCCCACCTGCATAAACACCCTTTACTTGTTTTTTTTTTTTTTTTTTTTTTTACAGCCTTTATTAAAATTTCAATGATTTACTGTTTCGATCATTAAAGTTCGAACTGTAGTAATGTGGAACATTAAATCTTTGAGATTCAACTATATAGACCTTATATTTATACCTGTACTACTACAAAATCTGGTCCCTCCTCATTCAATTTGCCTTTTCCTCAACTTGTCATATCCCCTATCTCTGCATATTTCCTCTCAAACAACTGACATTCCCATAAACTGTCCAAACCTTAGCCATCCAATATGTCACCTCCTTATATTTTCATGGTTTTGCTTTCTTTGCACCTCTGAACTATCCTCTTTATAACTGCCCTGCTAATAAAATGTCCACCCATTCACCTCATTTTGATAACCTTGCTTTCATCTCTATACCAGATAACAGAAGGTCCAATATTTTGTCCCTTTGTTTCCATAAACATATTTACAAATCTCCAGGCCTTTTTTCATGTTTTATGTACTTGCCTACACTTCCTCCATAAACGTTTTTGCTCTGCACACATCTTTCACATTCATAAAAATACTCACTAACCTAACTAATAAAGCGTAACACAGATAAAAATACACAATCTTCTGGGTGGATTTTCACTAGGAAAGACAGAACAAATGATATGACATAACAGCTTTGTAAAAGAATAACATAGCCACCTTATGCCAAGACTTGCAATATCCTGTGTGTAAAGAGCATAGCGACCTAATATAAACTAAAAGTCAACATCTAAGCTGTCAAAATACAGTACATGTTTATAGTCCATTTGCTGTCCAGATTGTTCTCTCACTAAAATGCATTACCAACTGTAGAAGTGTACTAACCAAGTACAAAAATGCAGCCACTTATATGTGCAGTTGTTCAGGAAATATCAGTTACCTTGAGATACAGGCAAGAGACAGACAGAGAAATATTGGGGGGGGGGGGGAAGACTTTTCTGTTCTGTCAGCCATCTTTGAGCTGGTGTGGCAGTAAGTTAAATCCAAGGAGCCAGAATTATTTCTTTCTCAGAAAAAAAAAACATGCACACTTTATGACTCTGGTGACACTTTGAAATGGGTACAACTGTGTCTGGCCATACGGTCTTGCAAAAACATAAGGAGAACCCCAATCCACCTCCCCATATTTCTGAGATCTGTTTTTTCCTACACAGATGTTAGCCTTTTCTCTAACTCATAAAACAACAATGTGTTTAAAGAAGGAGGAAACATCATAAAAGCCATACTAAGGTCTGCATAGAGCTCTTTCAGTAACCTCGAGTGTTACATCTTCCACATGTCCCACATACCTCATATCATCAAACCAGGCATGAGGGCAGCCTTACACCAGCCAGCAGGGGAAGTGCAGTACCACACCCTACCAATCACCTTTCCTTGTGAGTCCATCTGCTGTGGAACACAGTGCTATCCATTTATGCTACACTATCAGTTTGGAGGACTACAGTCTTAAACCCAACAAAGCAGCTATCCATTACTTTGGTTCATCAGTGGTTACAAGTAAACATGTGGATTTTAATGGGTCCACACAAACACCAAACATTGATTCCTCTCTTGACAGCTACTTTTTTTTTTTTTTTTTGCTGAGCTGCAAAAGTTGCCTTTCTGCTCTCTGAGAAGGTACCTTGCTGAATATAGAACCTGGACCTTGATATGAGGACCACATCAATGCAATAAAATTCTGTCTGTAGTTATGGCTTGCATGAATAGTGGATTCACTTAATATGCCATTTGGTTTGTAAAAAGCCTGCATACAATATGGACTCTAAACTAACTTAATTGGCTGGCTCTGGCTATAGTCTATGAGTGGAGTGCACACTGTTTTCCAGTTAGGGACAAACACTTTCTGTCCAAATCCATTCTGCAAAATGCCATCATCTGTTTTCTGATCATCAGATACCCAGGTATTTTTTTTATTTAACATTTGTTTACCGGGAAAGTCCAACTTGGAATGAAGCCAGTTTTCAGGAGAAACACTCTAGATGTTTTGGAGTGTGGGAAGAAACTGGAGCACCCGGAGGAACCCCACACGGTTTAATCCTGATAATGGCACTAGCCAGCAGACAAAAAGGTGAAAGGCTTCTGTCATTCCCAGCCGGAACTTCTCAGGCCCGGCCCTTATCAAGCTTGACCTTGTCAGTCAGCTTATCACCACTTAAACCTGCTGCTCATTCCAGCCACAACTAGTCATGTATGAAGATGCTGTTCATGGAGGCGTGCCAAACCTCCTGCTTCTCTCAGGAAGTTATGAGCCAATCATTATCCTGCTTCTCTCAGGAAGTTATGAGCCAATCATTATCCTGCTTCTCTCAGGAAGTTATGAGTGAGTCATTATCCTGCTTCTCTCAGGAAGTTAGGAGCCGATCATTATCCTGCTTCTCTCAGGAAGTTATGAGCCAATCATTATCCTGCTTCTCTCAGGACGTTATGAGCCAATCATTATCCTGCTTCTCTCAGGAAGTTATGAGCCAATCATTATCCTGCTTCTCTCAGGAAGTTATGAGCCAATCATTATCCTGCTTCTCTCAGGAAGTTATGAGCCAATCATTACAAGGTTGCTGCAGTACTGTACTTTTCATTCCAAATGGCTTCTTAATGAACTCATGTAATACACACGGTTTAGCAAAAGTTGACATCCACCTGTCAACAACATTCACTTTGATCACGTAGTGTCAGAAAAATGTGCCTCTCCCAGTGCCCTTACACAGATGCATCTATCTTAGGCAAGGAGTAAACATCTAGCTTGATAAGAAGAGCAAATACAGTGAGACGAAACAAGGCTCCCTTTTCATATAGTACGAATCAGACCATTGGATAAAAAAACTATACTTTTTTAATTTTGGTTAGCACTTTCACCACCATGCAAGTGGCTTCATCAGACCATATATATAGGTTTTTATTGAATGGTCTAATTCGTACTATATGAGAAAGGGAGCCATGTTTCGTCTCATTGTATTTGCTCTTTTTATTTGGATTACTTTATCAGTTTTATACAGTGATTTGTTGACGTTGGGTGTTCTGTTTGTTTTGTAAGCATCTAGCTTGGCTACTGAGCTTATGGCAATCTGGGCATAACATGAGGCTATCATTCCTTTTACGAACTAATAACACTGATGCAGACCAGGGCCTGCTGGATTTCTGAATAACTCAGATATTCATTAGCTCCATATTTAACACCTTCTGTAAGTCCTACTCAGTATACATTAGACTTTTGGGCATCCTGTCATAAACCTGTTTCATAGATTTCTCTGCTCCTGCATTCGTACAGTATTTTCTAATCTGTCATGGAAGGGTCTGAAGTAAAATGACATGGAACAGAATAAGTATGAGACTCTGCCTTCAGCCTGCCAGCTTGATTCTGTAATTCACAGCACTCCCCTTCCTCATAATGGTGAAAGGACCCTCCTATCCTAGTTGAAGCTTGTTCTGTATCACAGGGTAAGTACTACTGGGAATAAGGCAAACTGACATCCAGCAGGTCAAAGAACCACTGATGAGATCCCCTCTTTCAAAAGCACCATGTATTTTTGTTTACTACCAGTGATCATGAATCCTAGCCTTTAATAATACCTTTTTATATTTAACTGGATGTACCAATTGTTTACATTTCCAAGAAAAAAATGGTGGCGCCCTGTGTGGCTGTGTCAGCTCATCAGAGAGATAGGCTAAATCTGTCTTTTTTTCACACAAAACGTCAAGAAAATCACTTTCTGGGATTTTAAGTGGAAGTACATTAACTTACAGCAGACAGAAGCTTCTGGAAATTAAGCAGTTAATAGTTTCATGCTGCTGGCTAGACTCCCTGCAGCTGGCAGAGTTCCTGGGGCCTACTACACTCACAGAAATATTGGAGCTGTGTATTTTAACCCAACATGCCTTAAAATGCCTAAAACATGAGACAGAAGGTTCTGGAACACTAAAGACAAGTCAGAAAAAGAAAAGATGTCAAACAACCAGAAAAAGGGGCTGCAAGGCTGGAATTGTTGCAAAGCTAAAAACTAATCCTCACACACCTGCTCTGCCTTCAATACTGCTAGCAAATGCACGCTCACTGGACAGTAAAATGGATGACCTGAGGTTGGAACTCTACAGCAAAAACAAGGTGAGAAATACATGTTTGATGATTACTGAGACATGGCTGCGTAACAAGATCAATGACAGTGCTGTTAGCTTAGAAGGTCTCGCACTCTTTTGTGCAGACAGATGCCAAGCTTTGTGTGGCAAGGCCAAGAGAGGTGGAGTCTGCATCTGTGTGAATGAAAGATGGTGTAAGAACTGTGAGACTGATCAGTCACATTGCTCTGATAATCTAGAGTTCCTGTCCTTAAAATGCAGACCCTTTTATGTACCTAGAGAGCTAAATGGAATATATGTAACAGTGATATACATTTCACCCAGTGCAAACACCACTGAGGCCCTAAGCAATCTTTATAATTCTATCTGCGAGCTGCAGATGAAAAATTCAGACTTTGGACACATGGTTGCTGATGATTTTCATCAAGCAAATCTGAGAGAGGTGCTACCCCACTACTACCAGTTTGTAGATTTTCCTATAAGGGGTGCTAACACTCTGTACTAGACATATTCCAACATCAAAGGTGCCTAAAGAGCAATACAACAACCTAATTTAGGACACTCTAACCATCAGGCATCTACCAGCCTACAAACCAGCTCTGACCAGAGAAAAGCCCACAGTTAAGCAGACCAGGGTCTGGCAAGAGGGGGCTTTGGAATGTCATCAAGATTGCTTTGATAGTATCTGCTGGGACATTTTCAAAGAGGCAGCTACATCAGATGAGCATGTGAACATAAATGATTACATGGAAGCAGTAATAGCTTACATCACTAAGTGCCTTGATGATGTACCTGACATCAAAAGCATCACAATCAGAGGAAACCAAAAGCCATGGCTCAACAACAAAGTTTATGAGCTCCTGAAACCAAGAACTGTAGCATTCAGGGCCAAGGACAAGGAGGGTCTCAGCAAAGCTAGACCAAACCTAAAAAGGGGCATTAAAGAGGCCAAGAAGGAATATGGAAAGAAATTACAAAGTCAGTTTGCAGACATGAGGGACACCAGGAGTCTCTGGCAAGGGATAAAACAGATTACTGACTTTAAAAGAAGGTCACCTAAGTGTAAGGACAGCACTGAATTCCTGGACACATCGAACTCCTTTGGCAGATTTGAAATGAAGATCAAAGTGGCTGCTATAAGGCTACCTATCGACCAGGAGAAGGGGGTGCTAAGCCTTAACTCAAATGAAGTGAGATCTCAACTATAAAAGGTGAACCCCAGGAAGGCTACTGGTCCTGACAAAATACTGGGGAAAGTGCTTAATGGCTGTTCAGACCAATTATGCTCAGTTCTAACTGATATTTTTAACACCTTCCTTATTCTTTGTAAAGTTCCCTCTTGCTTCAAGGTGGTAAATATTGTCTCCCTCCCCAAAAAAGCTAATCCAGCCTGCCTGAATGATTATATGTCAGTTGCTCTAACTTCAAATGTAATGAAATACTTTGAGAGGCTAGTTAAAAGGCATCTGTCGGCAAACTTTTGACCCTCTACAGTTTGCTTATTGGGCTAACAGATCTACTGTGGATGCTATTTCAAAGGCACTCCACCGCTCACTGGATCATCTGGAGGGAAGAAACAACTACATCAGGTTGTTGTTTATTGACTTCAGCTCGGCATTCAGTATGGTAGTTCCAGTGCAGCTTATTGGCAAGCTTGTACATCTTGGTGGTAGCTACTCATGTGCAACTGGATCCTCAACTTCTTCATGAACAGACTGCTGAAAACATGTGTTTTCAGGTGACAACACCTCAGGATGCATAATACTCAACACCAGTGTTCCTCAGGGTTCTGTGCTAAGCCCTCTGTTGTTCACCATCCTCACCCATGACTGTTCTGCAAAATACAACACCAATCACATCATTAAGTGTGCAGATGATACTATGGTTGTGGACCTCATGAAAGGGTGGATGAAAGCTTATGATAAATGGTGAAGAGGGTGGAAAGCGTCAAATCTACAAAGTTTTTAGGGATGCATATTTCCAAGGATCTCTCGGACTGTGAACATCGAACAGTTGGTCAAAAAAGCACATCAATGGCCTCCACTTTCTCAGAAGGCTCAAAAAAGCAAAGCTCCCACCTTCTGTTCTCACTACATTCTACAGAGGAACAGTTGAGACCATCTCACTAGTAGCTTCATAGTTTGGTTTGGGAGCAGTACAATAGCAGAAAGAAAAAAGTTACAGAGAGTGATGCGAGTTGCCGAAAGTCATGGGCACAAACTTACCATCAATCTGAAATCTCTTCACAGCAAGAACTATTAAATGTGCATCCAAAATAATTCATGACCCCTCTCACCCTGCCCATGGCTAGTTTACACAACTGTCTTCGGGAAAGAGATACTGGCGTATCCATTGCAAAACAGTGTTGAGACTTATAAACTCTGATATCAGTCACTGATAATTCAGTCAGTAATCTTTCACAATACGTTGCTCACCTGCAAAGTGTGCAATATCTTTTTATTCTTTGATGTAGTATTATATTTTGTTATTCATGTGCAATTGCCTGCTGTTTGTCTGATGCAGATGAACAAAGGTGGACAATCTTAACATGTGCAATCCTACACTGTCATGCTGCTATGTACAGTATTTTTCTTATGACTGTCTGGGGGGCTTGTGTGTTTTTGCTGTTATTATTGGTTTATTTATACATCTGTGGGTCTTGTATTGAAAATCTTTTTTTAAAATTGAAATATTATAATGTTTCTCTTGTTATGTTTGCTTCCTATGTTCTCTATGGTGAATTGATACTCAGAATTTCATTTAGGCTGCACTTGTGTAGTGCTAAATGGCAATAAAGTTTACTTTGACTGACTTATGTGATCTTGGGGTTGATATTCACACACAAACACACACATGCACGCAGATATATATAAATATATATAAATTGTGCAGTGGGCACTGTCACCATTGTAGAGTGTACATAAGATTTCCCCACAACTGCAAAGACACTTACTTTGGTGGGTTTTTTTTTTGTTTTTCATCTGTTGTCTGAGATAACATGTGGCTAGTCTACTAAGGGTGTTTTGATCTGTGTAGTTGTTTTGTTGATAGTAAATTACCAGAGTTTTATGCTAATGGTCATTCAGTGAGGTGGCTACAGTTGTGGGCTACTTATGTAGAGGCCCTCATTAAGGGGTCCCAGATCAATGCCATCTCTTTTTGTCCAGTGGTAAACTCGGGGTTCATATGTAATATTCATACCATGCCTTCAGTTTTCCATGGCCAGTTCATGACGCCTTTCCTTTTCACACTCTATGGCTTCAGCTTCCCTCTGTCTCTCTTCTGTGATGCTCCACCTCAGGGTCTGCTGCCTTGACATCCAACCTCTAGCTGAACCTGTAGTCTGATATCAACTAGCAGCGCATGCCTTCTGTCACTCTACTTTTTGTTATCTTTCATGCACAAGCACCAGGATGCCATTTCAGCTTTGGGACTGCTCATCCTAGTCGTACAAGATTGTCATGTCTTTCATCCGCAGTCTGACACACCACAATTTCCATGCGTTTTGCTCTTTTCTTACATGTGCCAAAAGTGTGTTCTTACATTATGGGCACATTAATGTGTCTACGTCTGACCCACTTATTTTTAAACAGAAGACAATAAAACAGGTGTGATGTATACACCCTGGCATTTTTTTGCAGGACTTTTTAAAGGCGTTTTACCTTTATGGTAAATATTTTACTTTGCTGAGTGGTTTCCATAAGACATTCTAAACAGCTGCCAAGAAAAAATAAATAAATGCATTCTGCTGCATCCAGATCAAAGGTCTTTGCTGCACATTACACGTGGGAAGTTGGGCTCTAGGAATATAGCGGTTCCAAAGGTGCCACAGGTTCTACCAATATTCCACATAAGTGGTTACAAATCCCTTGCTGCCTGAAATAAGAGAAGGGATACAGAAAGCAACAGACAGAGTCACACTGCTACCTCCTAAGGATAAAAACCTCCATACTATGAATACAGTCTGCTAAATCTCATGTCTGGGATCCTCTAATTCACATTACAATGACTACCTGTCTGACTACATATGCAAAGTCTGGCAGATATGCATTTCTTGGCACTGAGTTTTAAGCTGTAGCTTTATCACCAGTCATTTGTCTGTGCAAATGACTTGTGTTTACACAAACACACACACACACACAAATCTATGAATACAAGGAGTATTTACATTTTAAAAACTATTTATAGGTTCATAGGTAGGTACTAGGCTATCGGCCCTAGGGCCTATGTAAGCCTAGCCAACAAGGTTCCCTGGCTTATACCACCCAAGAAAGTTATTTTCCTGTGCCACTGTCAAGCAGAGACACAGAAGTGATCTCCGAGGTGTAGTTCCTATTTCCCATCTACTCATCAAGATTTTTCTTGAAGAGTGTAATAAAGAACTTTGCTTGACATAGATGGGTAGCCTGTTCCAGAGTATGGGAAGTCTCTGGGACAGGAACCTATCCCTCCAGCATGTCCTGTTTATTGTGGTGACAAGATTTAGGTCCCTAGACTGTGTAGCTCGGAGGGATTGGGATTTCTTTAGATGTAGCATGTCCAACAGCTCTGGGTTTGACATAGCTTTATATTTTAAGCAGAGATCACCTCGGAGTAGACGATATGCTAGTGAGTAAAGCTGGAGGTTTTTGAGGCGATCAGTGTAGGGCATTTGTTTGAGGCCAGTAATCCTCTTTCTGTGGTACTTCTGTGGCCTTTCCAGCTGCTGCAGATGTCTTGTGAGGCACATTGCAAAATGGGCATTGTACTCTACAATGGGTCTAATGAGTGTCAAGTAGAAGGGAACAATGGCCTCTTTTTTCCTGGATGAGAACCCTTTTATGATGAGGTGTGCCATGTAGAAGGACTTCCTGACTACTGTGGCGATGTGACTATCAAAGTAGAGACTACTGTCTCTTATCATGCATTCGGTGTTAAGTAGATTGCTGCCTATGGGTAGTTTATGGGTATAGAATTTTTACCAAAGGGGATGACACTGCACTTTTTGGCACTGAGCTTGAGGCCATGGCTCTCACACCAGGCATCTGTCTCAGCGAGACAGACTGTTCCCTGATAGGAACGTGTACTTTTTTGTCAGATGTGAAAAGTTTAAATTAGATCTGTTACTGATGAAGGTGCTCTGTGCTTTGAAACCAATATACCATTTTAATCTGCTGCCTATTTTTCCACTTATTAGTTGCACCTTACTTGATAGTTGAGAGTTTAGACTGCAACAGTGCAGGGTCATTATGTGCATTTAGTGCTGGTTTACTGCTGGCCTCTTCATGTACAATGCAAGTTTCTTAGTCTGTGCATTGGTTCTGGTCTTCCAAGTAATTTTGTTTACTACCGTGTGCATGTCAAGTTCTTCGGAGGATACTGGCTCCTTGGAGATGAACAGGCAACATACAGAGTCTGCAAAGCCTGCCTAATTGTACCATTACCCCATTATCCTAATGCTACTGGTCTGACATTTCTTCGACATAGCACGTTAAATTTATTAAATCAGGAAACTCAGGGCAATGCTTCAACCAGTATTCCACAGAAGTGGATGATCAGTCCCTTTGCTTGTATTTTTTATTAATTTTAGTATATAGAATTAGTGGGGGGTGCAGGTGGGAAGGAGGATTGTCCTCTGCAAACAATGATTTTTTTTTTTTTAAGTTCTGCATGCACTTAGGCTATTTCTCTGCTCATGCACAGTAGTGTGTCAACATTTCTGACATTTATTTACACTACCTGTATGAATAACACCATTCTTGCATTTCACAGTAAGTGCTTTCCCAGTAAATTCCATTAGTTTGTAGATTTTGTATATATCATCAAATCTATCTGTAAAACAGAGAAAAACAAACTGAATTACTGGCACTCCAGTAATTAATCTGCAGTATGTTGTATGCAGTCACCCAATCTATCTCTGTAACAGAAGAAAGCACGTGCATTTCCCCACTAGGAAGCTGATCAGGTTTGTGGTTTTATTCAATTATTGTCATCCCAGTAACTTCCAGATGTCTACATGATCTGATTTTCAGTCAGTGAATCTGTCAAGCAACTACAGTTGAGTAGAAAACTAAAATATATATTTCCCCCTCTGGGAAGAATAACAGGGTACTTGGTTTACAGAGGTGCCCACCCAGCAACTTGCACTAGTCTGCAGCATGTGACATGCATTCACAAAAATCTTTCAAGCATTGTATCACTGCAAATACATATGCGCTAATTTCCAAAAGTCTGTACTACGTGATACTTCGTCATTAATTCTCTCAAGCAGCACTACCAGCAGACAAAATATTATATTTCACCCCAAAGGAAACATGTCACTGTTCTTGTTTTACAGAATAAGTGTGCTTACAGTAATTTTCTGTGGTTTCTGGTAATTAATATATTATTACCAATCATGTCAAGCATTACATTAGTGAAAAAATATATCTTTATTCCAGGAGGAAGAAATAAAAGGTTTGTGGATTTGTAGGATAACATTTCATCACTTTTGAGAACACATATTTCACTTTGAGCAGGCACTGAATTGTTCAGCAAGTCTCCTGCTGTATCCGGGCTACTGGACTTGACCTACAACCAACTGCTCTAAAATCGGGGTAGTAGCATCACCATTACTACAAGTGGAAAACATGAATGTCTGTGTAGTTACGGAAATTGGTTTAAATGAAAAGACCGCTTTCTCAAAACCAGGAATTTGTGCTTTTCTTCTTGCCATCACCAGCAATGTCAATCTCCTCTCTAGATGATTGCCACTGTTGAAATGACACCCTGACCCTATGTGCAAAAATGGGAAAAAAGCGTTGTGCATGTATGGATGGATGGATACTACCTCCAGAAAGATCACTAGAGACTCTCAAACTGAACTCAGTCAACTACGGATTACTTTAGCTATGATCAATTATCAACTAATAGATTGTACAGGACATTTTCTGTCTCTGATGACTACGTAAGATTCTTTAGTGCTCTTCATGGCATTCATATTAGAAAAACTCTCTTAATTAGGGTGACTTTAATAACTATTCGATAAGTTGGGGCATATACTGCCAATGAAGGGTACACCCAAACGTTCCTACACTTAACAGATCAAAATTCCTTTGAGAAGTTAGTAAACAAACATACTACATGATATTTAACCAAGAAATGTTTATTTTCCAATAAATAAATAACATATATTCAAATAGAGTAAACTTAAACATAGTACAATGTTTAACAAAAATTCAACATAAACTATGTACAATATTTACAAAGGTCTGGTATTAGATATTAAATTAGAGCTCTAAAATGTTCTTAATTTTAAATTAATTGTTCAAACATTAATAACACTTATCCTCAGATGAAAATGAATAAGTGAAATTACCTTACTCCAAGGATTGTTGACGAACGTTTTAGGATAAATTCTTAACTCTTTTACTTTGGTTTCTTTGACTGACATTTCCTTTAGAAACAGGAGAAAATCTTCAAATGATAGAAGGATAGATATTCTCCATTTCCTTGTAATACTTTTCCTTGTGTAACCAGGAAGGACCAAAGAATTTTATAATTTATGTTCCTCAAATCATTTTTATCTATTATACTGAATAATATTAGAAACGTTGACAAATAAAATTTGTCAGAAAATAATGCTTGTAAGAATTATTCTATTTCAGACCAATATAAAGACAAGAAAGAATATTCATAAAATATATGAACCCAGTCAGCACTACAGTTCTGTGAACATCTGCAACATGAGATAGTGACATTTCTCTTTATTTCAACAATTCTATTAGGAGTTAAAAAAAAAACTTGTGCAGAAATTTCCAAGTAAAGATATGCCAAAAATTGAGACCAAGTACACCTAATATCACAATTTAATTTAAATTCTTAAGATTAGTTATTTTTATATAATTTGAAAATGTATACAAATGATTTATATATATATATCTACTTTAAATTCTTGTCACAAAGAGAAACTAAGCTTTTTTATCTAATATATGAGACTGTATATAATAATAAAAATTGAGAATTTAGTTTCTAAACTTCATAAAATATTTATTGAGTATAAAACTAATTTAAAGGATGTATAATTCTTGACCTGATTTGCACAGACATGGTTGCCTTTTCTACTATCCCTCTGGTATCTCCTTCCCCACTGAAATTTGATCAAAAACATGTGACCTTATTTGTTTGTTCATTTATTTGTTTACCGGGAACATCAGACTGGGTAATACCCATTTTCAGCAGAGGCCTGGGGAGAAACACTCCATTTGTTTACATTGCATTATACTAAGTTCCAGTTAAACACAGAGTAGTTACACTTCTATTTACATCTCTACACAAACAGTAGTTACACTTATACATTCTAACATTTTACAAAGGTAGAAGTTACTAAAGAGAGATACTATATGCCACTTAGTGATCTGTACAGGCAGCAGTTATCTGTAGAAATTGTTTAGTCATTTTAGTGAGAGGTTAAGAGTATTCTGTTTAAGGAGAGTAATTTACGGAGAGCACAATGTCTTATCCTGGTGATGGGCATGTGCAGGACCAGGATTAGTTTAAATGTTGATTAAGCAGTGGTTTGAAACTACTGAGTTTGTCGGAGAGTTTTATTTGTGCGTGATAATATTTCAGAGTTTAGCAGCATATTGGGAGTAAAGACAGTCTCCTAAAATCTGTTACTAAAACAGAAGTCCCTTGCTGGTCAGTAGGGCAGCAATAATGTTCATAGTGCAAGCATTTTTCTGAATGATGAATGAGCTTGCGTATGTAGTTAATTGTGAATATGTTGGGTAGTTGTGCAGTTCAAGTCAGTTTAATTGCTTTAAGCTAAGACAATGGTGGGTCCTACGAGGGAGATTCCTGGCAAATTTAGTGGTAGCAGCAGGTGAGTTTCTTTATTTGAATATTATTTAAGTTTGTTAGGATAGGAGTGGTGTACAAGAGAGTTGGCAATAAGAAGGTAGTAGTTAGAGTTTTTCTTGAAGTATGTGTAAGGAATCCATTCATGCTGTAAAGGGAGCCTAGTTTCTGGTGTGTAGATTTAATTTGTGTCTTTCGGCTTTTCCTGGTTAGGGGTCGCCACAGCGGAACTCCGATCCGCTAATGATTGGCAGTTGATTTTTATGTACCGGCTTGCCAGGCCTGATGCACAACCTTCAATGAAGGTACACCCATTCATACATGTCTCCACGCAGAAGATGGACTAGCTGAGAATCGAACAGGACAGCGTCTTACTGTGAGGCGACAACGCTACCGCAGCACCACAGATTTAATGATGTGCAGTATATGCTGGTAATCTATTATAATGCCTAGAAGTCTACTGTGAGTTACAGTTTCAATGACAGTATTATTTGATGATTTTATGGTAAAAGATTGCTTTGGATTTTGACAACTTTTTGATGTAAAAAGCATTAACTTAGTTTTCTTGGTGTTTATTAGGAGTTAACCTCCCAAAAGCTCCTACAGCAGCCTCTGCTGAATTTAAGGTCTACAACCTACTACCTGACGAAATATCAAAAGTCACTTACGCCTGCACCTCCACTGACCCTAGTACAGAAGTAGGCTTTGCTAAGGAATTCTAAACCCATTTAGAAAAATACATCGAGCTTGCATTCGCTAACAGAACCAAGTATCATGAGAAATTCAAAAACAAATCACCCTCCTGGTCCATCACCATATATAAACTATGGAAGCCACGGTGGTGCAGTGGTAGCCTTGTTGCCTCACAGCAAAAGGTACTCCTATTTGATTCTCGGCTGGACTGCCTTCTGTGTGGAGTCTGCATGTCCTCCCCGTGGTCGAGTGGCATTTGAAAGACATGCGTAGAATGGGTGTGCCTTCATTGAAAGTTGGGCATCGAGCTGGCACCTCAGCACCATGAAAATCTACTGCCAATTATTAGCGGACCAGAGTTCCACTGTGGCAACCCCTAATCGGGAAAAGCTGAAAAAAGAACAATAAAAAAACTGGTTTAATTATTTAGTAGTTCCAAAACCTTTCTTCTCAAGGATACAAAAAAAATTGAGAACACTATGAGGTCCACTAAAGTAGCTTAGCAACTCTTAAAGCAAATTTAATTATAAATCTTTCTTAACCATGTTAGAAAAAAATACCCTACATTGCTCTGAACTTAAAGATACCTCCTATTCTGACCCATCAGGCATTGCTATTATCCTTGGAAAGAAATTCAGTGAGAACTGCACCCTAAGACTTTTACTCAAAGCTCCACAACATCTGAATACAGTACTCCCCCAATTATTACTAAAGAGCTACTTAAGATGCTAGCCAAAAGCAAAAACATACTTCCTTCATGGGACCTGACAACATACCCGGTTACTTAACTAATAGAATTAAATATAGCCTTGTAGACCTACACCTTAAACTGTTTAACCCAAGTTTAACTAGTGGTTTAGACCCTGATAAGTTGGCCCATAAGGGCATTCTTACAACTGACGTGGGTAATTACAGACCTATCATCACTACAATCTTCATCTTCAAAGCCATGGATCATATTATCTGATCTCATAAAATCTGATGACAAAAATCTCATTAGACTTGACACACAACAGTTTGGCTTTGTACAGTGTAGATCCTGTCGATTTAATCTTGTAAACAAATGTCAATAAATAAAATAAATTAATAATGTTTACAGAGGCTGTAGATGGTGGCTATACAGTGTGCATGGTGTATCTTGACATGGCCATGGTCTTCAGCACCATTGTCCATGCTAGCATCACACAGATGTATAAAAATACCCGTATGTAATAGGATAGATAACAAACTGGCTGAAAGATACAGCCCACACAATAAAAGTTGCAGGTGCCTCACCTGAAAGTATGAAACTGACCATCAGTACCCTTCAGGGCTTAGTGCTGGGACAACCTTTCACTATTTCCTTCTCAAGTCTTAAAGAGGAGAGCTAAGACCTCTGGCTAATGAAGAAGGAAGATGATTGTAAAGTGGCAATTGTTGTTAAGTCACTGTATGACCCCCAAACTTTAAATAATCTTTCCCTAGTAAACATTGATGTACTAAAGTGGGCTCAAACTAAATGTTAAAAAGATTGTTATCATCACTTTTGGTAGCCAAGCATTCCTCTCATCATACTCTATAGACAACAGGACATTACAAATTGAAAATGTATTAGGGACCATAGCTCCTTCTCTTTTGACATTCATGTGATAATGGTTGCCAAAAAATCCTTTTATTTTTCCTAGCTAATTGCCAAAGAAATATCATCAAAGCCTGAAAAGGTAATTGCGTCCTTATATTCAGCATTGATCAGGTCAATTATTGAGTGCAATGTCCCCTCTGGAATGAATCTCACTAAACAATCGTACAATTAGAAAGGACTGAAAGCTTCCTAACTAAAGGTATTTCAGGGCTAATGTCCCTGAACTACAAAGAGAGGCTGGAAGCTCTAGCCATTTATTCAGTGTCTTGTAGACATTTGATGGGAAACCTCTGTCTTTATTACTACACCATTAGAGGAATGATTCACCTGGATCTCATATTTCTCTGCTGATCCAATATCTCTATCAACGCTAGAATCAGAGACCTAGATCTTTACCAACACATGAATGAAACACATGTGAGAGACAGTTTTATATGCCAGCACCTCCTAAACCTCTGGAATAAACTTCCCCTGCATAGTATTTTCCTTTAAAAATAAGCTAGAAGACTGGCAGTGTAACCGCAAATTTACTAGATGATTGACAGGTATGGCCCTCTTGGAAAAGGCAATGTGGCTTGAGGAAGGTGCTGGTAAAGTGAGAACAGGAATTGAAATATGTGTGAATCTGTTTGCTGCATTTTACTACTTAAAACTGCTAAACTGCTGCTCTGTTTTCCTTTATTAACATGCGCTATTAAGCAAAAAGGCTGCTTTTTGCACTGAGATTTTTAGTAACTTGCTGAGGCTTTTGGTGTCTCATTAATGTGGGGCATAAAAAGAGGTTAAATTGGCTGGTCATCAGACTTTTTGTCTTGTTTTTACTCCTTTTTGCTAGGCTGCACTGAGCTGCACAACAGGTCTCTTACTGTGTCTGAGCTACTGACCTTGACCTACAACTTTCAGTTTCTCTAACATCAGGGAAGTGGTGTAATATCTGTAACATCAGGGAAGTGGTGTAATATCACTAACATCAGGGAAGTGGAATAATTTCTGTGACATCAGTGAAGTGGTATAATATCTGTAACATCAGTGAAGTGGTGTAATATCTGTAACTTCAGGGAAGTGATGTAATATCACTAACATCAGGGAAGTGGTGTAATATCTGTAACATCAAGGAAGTGCTGTAATATCTGTAACATCAGGGAAGTGGTGTAATATCACTAACATCAGGGAAGTGGTGTAATATCACTAACATCAGGGAAGTGGTGTAATATCACTAACATCAGGGAAGTGGTGTAATATCTGTAACATCAGTGAAGTGGTGTAATATCTGTAACATCAGTGAAGTGGCATAATATCTGTAACATCAGGGAAGTGGCACAATATCTGTAACATCAGGGAAGTGGCAGATCATCTGTAACTTCAGGGAAGTGGTGTAATATCGCTAACATCAGGGAAGTGGCATAACATCTGTTACATAAGGGAAGTGGTGTAATATCTGTAACATCAGGGAAGTGGTGTAATATCACTAACATCAGGGAAGTGGTGTAATATCTATAAAATCAGGGAAGTGGTGTAATATCGCTAACATCAGGGAAGTGGCATAATATCTGTAACATCAGGGAAAAGGTGGAATATCACTAACATCTTATAATATCTATAACATCAGGGAAGTGGTGTAATATCACTAAAATCAGGAAAGTGGCATAATATATGTAAAATCAGGGAAGTGGTGTAATATCTGTAAGTTCAGGGAAGTGGTGTAATATCGCGAACATCAGGGAAGTGGCATAATATCTGTAACATCAGTGAAGTGATGTAATATCTGTAACATCAGGGAAGTGGTGTAATATCTGTAACATCAGGGAAGTGGCAGATCATCTGTAACTTCAGGGAAGTGGTGTAATATTGCTAACATCAGGGAAGTGGCATAACATCTGTTACATCAGGGAAGTGGTGTAATATCTGTAACATCAGGGAAGTGGTGTAATATCACTAACATCAGGGAAGTGGTGTAATATCACTAACATCAAGGAAGTGGTGTAATATCTGTAACATCAGGGAAGTGGTGTAATATCTGTAACATCAGGGAAGTGGTGTAATATCGCTAACATCAGGGAAGTGGCGTAGTATCTGTAACATCAGGGAAGTGGTGGAATATCACTAACATCTTATAATATCTATAATATCAGGGAAGTGGTGAAATATCACTAAAATCAGGGAAGTGGCATAATATATGTAAAATCAGTGAAGTGGTGTAATATCTGTAAGTTCAGGGAAGTGGTGTAATATCGCAAACATCAGGGAAGTGGCATAATATCTGTAACATCAGTGAAGTGATGTAATATCTGTAACATCAGGGAAGTGGTGTAATATCTGTAACATCAGTAAAGTGGTGTAATATCTGTAACATCAGGGAAGTGGCATAATATCTGTAACTTCAGGGAAGTGGTGTAATATCGCTAACATCAGGGGAGTGGCATAATATCTGTAACATCAGGGAAGTGGCATAATATCTGTAACATCAGGGAAGTGGTATAATATCACTAACATCAGGGAAGTGGTGTAATATCTGTAACATCAGGGAAGTGGTGTAATATCTGTAACATCAGGGAAGTGGTGTAATATCTGTAACATCAGGGAAGTGGTGTAATATATATAACATCAGGGAAGAGGTTTAATATCACTAACATCAGGGAAGTGGCATAATATCTGTAACATCAGGGAAGTGGTGTAATATGACTAACATCAGGGAAGTGGTGTAATATCACTAGCATCAGTGAAGTGGTGTAATATCATTAACATCAGGAAAATGGCGTAATATCTGTAACATCAGGGAAGTGGTGTAATATCTCTAACATCAGGGAAGTGGTGTAATATCTATAACATCAGGGAAGTGGTGTAATATCTGTAACATCAGGGAAGTGGCGTAATATCACTAACATCAGGGAAGTGGTGTAATATCACTAACATCAGGGAAGTGGCATAATATCTGTAACATCAGAGAAGTGGCATAATATCTGTAACTTCAGGGAAGTGATGTATTATCGCTAACATCAGGGAAGTGGCATAATATCACTAACATCAGAGAAGTGGTGAAATATCACTAACATTAGGGAAGTAGCATAATATATGCAACATCAGTAAAGTGGTGTAATATCTGTAACTTCAGGGAAGTGGTGTAATATCACTAACATCAGGGAAGTGGCATAATATCTGTAACATCAGGAAAGTGGTGTAATATCACTAACATCAGGGAAGTGTTGTAATATCTGTAACATCAGGGAAGTGGTGTAATATCACTAAAATTAGGGAAGTGGTGTAATATCGCTAACATCAGGAAGTGGTGTAATATCATTAACATCAGGAAGTGGCATAATATCTGTAACATCAGTGAAGTGGCATAATATCTGTAACATCAGGGAAGTGGCGTAATATCTGTAACATCAGGGAAGTGGTGTAATATCGCTAACATCAGGGAAGTGGCATAATATCTGTAACATCAGGGAAGTGGTGTAATATCTAACATCAGGAAGTGGTGCAATATCTGTAAATTCAGTGAAGTGCTGTAATATTGCTAACATCAGGAAGTGGCATAATATCTGTAACATCAGGGAAGTGGCATAATTTCTGTAACATCAGGGAAGTGGTGTAATATCACTAACATCAGGGAAGTGGCATAATGTCTGTAAAATCAGGGAAGTGGCATAATATCTGTAACATCAGGGAAGTGGTGTAATACCACTGAAATCAGGGAAGTGGTGTAATATCACTAACATCAGGGAAGTGGCATAATATCTGTAACATCAGGGAAGTGGTGTAATATCTGTAACATCAGGAAAGTGGTGTAATATCTGTAACATCAGGGAAGTGGTATACTATCTGTAACTTCAGGGAAGTGCTGTAATATCGCTAACATCAGGGAAGTGGCATAATATCTGTAACATCAGGGAAGTGGCATAATATCTGTAACTTCAGGGAAGTGGTGTAATATCGCTAACATCAGGGGAGTGGCATAATATCTGTAACATCAGGGAAGTGGCATAATATCTGTAACTTCAGGGAAGTGGTATAATATCACTAACATCAGGGAAGTGGTGTAATATCTGTAACATCAGGGAAGTGGTGTAATATCTGTAACATCAGGGAAGTGGTGTAATATCTGTAACATCAGGGAAGTGGTGTAATATATATAACATCAGGGAAGAGGTTTAATATCACTAACATCAGGGAAGTGGCATAATATCTGTAACATCAGGGAAGTGGTGTAATATGACTAACATCAGGGAAGTGGTGTAATATCACTAGCATCAGTGAAGTGGTGTAATATCATTAACATCAGGAAAATGGCGTAATATCTGTAACATCAGGGAAGTGGTGTAATATCTCTAACATCAGGGAAGTGGTGTAATATCTATAACATCAGGGAAGTGGTGTAATATCTGTAACATCAGGGAAGTGGCGTAATATCACTAACATCAGGGAAGTGGTGTAATATCACTAACATCAGGGAAGTGGCATAATATCTGTAACATCAGAGAAGTGGCATAATATCTGTAACTTCAGGGAAGTGATGTATTATCGCTAACATCAGGGAAGTGGCATAATATCACTAACATCAGAGAAGTGGTGTAATATCACTAACATTAGGGAAGTAGCATAATATATGCAACATCAGTAAAGTGGTGTAATATCTGTAACTTCAGGGAAGTGGTGTAATATCACTAACATCAGGGAAGTGGCATAATATCTGTAACATCAGGAAAGTGGTGTAATATCACTAACATCAGGGAAGTGTTGTAATATCTGTAACATCAGGGAAGTGGTGTAATATCACTAAAATTAGGGAAGTGGTGTAATATCGCTAACATCAGGGAAGTGGTGTAATATCATTAACATCAGGGAAGTGGCATAATATCTGTAACATCAGTGAAGTGGCATAATATCTGTAACATCAGGGAAGTGGCGTAATATCTGTAACATCAGGGAAGTGGTGTAATATCGCTAACATCAGGGAAGTGGCATAATATCTGTAACATCAGGGAAGTGGTGTAATATCTAACATCAGGGAAGTGGTGCAATATCTGTAAATTCAGTGAAGTGCTGTAATATCGCTAACATCAGGGAAGTGGCATAATATCTGTAACATCAGGGAAGTGGCATAATTTCTGTAACATCAGGGAAGTGGTGTAATATCACTAACATCAGGGAAGTGGCATAATGTCTGTAAAATCAGGGAAGTGGCATAATATCTGTAACATCAGGGAAGTGGTGTAATATCACTGAAATCAGGGAAGTGGTGTAATATCACTAACATCAGGGAAGTGGCATAATATCTGTAACATCAGGGAAGTGGCGTAATATCTGTAACATCAGGAAAGTGGTGTAATATCTGTAACATCAGGGAAGTGGTATACTATCTGTAATTTCAGGGAAGTGCTGTAATATCGCTAACATCAGGGAAGTGGCATAATATCTGTAACATCAGGGAAGTGGCGTAATATCACTAAAATCAGGGAAGTGGCATAATGTCTGTAACATCAGGGAAGTGGCATAATATCTGTAACATCAGGGAAGTGGTATAATATCTGTAACATCAAGGAAGTGGTGTAATATCACTAACATCAGGGAAGTGGCATATCTGTAACATCAGGGAAGTGGTGTAATATCTGTAACATCAGGGAAGTGGCATAAAATCTGTAACATCAGGGAAGTGGCATAATATCTGTAACATCAGGAAGTGGTGTAATATCACTAACATCAGGGAAGTGGTGTAATATCTGTAACATCAGTGAAGTGGCGTAATATCTGTACCATCAGGGAAGTGGTGTAATATCTGTAACATCAGGGAAGTGGTGTAATATTTGTAACATCAGGTAAGTGGTGTAATATCACTAACATCAGGGAAGTGGTATATAATCTGTAACATCAGGGAAGTGGTGTAATATCTGTAACTTCAGTGAAGTGGTGTAATATCGCTAACATCAGGGAAGTGGTTTAATATCGCTAACGACGTGGTGTAATATCTGTTACTTCAGCAAAGTGGTGTAATATCTGTAACATCAGTGAAGTGGTGTAATATCTGTAACTTCAGGGAAGTGGTCCAATATCACTAATATCAGGGAAGTGGTGTAACATCTGTAACTTCATGGAAGTGGTCCAATATCACTATCATCAGGGAAGTTGTTTAATATCGCTAACATCACGGACATGGTGTAATATCTGTAACATCAGGAAAGTGGTGTAATATCTGTAACATCAGGGAAGTGGTATAATATCTGTAACTTCAGGGAAGTGCTGTAATATCGCTAACATCAGGGAAGTGGCATAATATCTGTAACATCAGGGAAGTGTAATATCTGTAACATCAGTGAAGTCATGTAATGTCTCTTACATCAGCGAAGTGGTGTAATATCACTAACATCAGGGAAGTGGCATAATGTCTGTAACATCAGAGAAGTGGCATAATATCTGTAACATCAGGGAAGTGGCGTAATATCTGTAACATCAGGAAAGTGGTGTAATATCTGTAACATCAGGGAAGTGGTATACTATCTGTAACTTCAGGGAAGTGCTGTAATATCGCTAACATCAGGGAAGTGGCATAATATCTGTAACATCAGGGAAGTGGCGTAATATCACTAAAATCAGGGAAGTGGCATAATGTCTGTAACATCAGGGAAGTGGCATAATATCTGTAACATCAGGGAAGTGGTATAATATCTGTAACATCAGGGAAGTGGTGTAATATCACTAACATCAGGGAAGTGGTATAATATCTGTAACATCAGGGAAGTGGTGTAATATCTGTAACATCAGGGAAGTGGCATAATATCTGTAACATCAGGAAGTGGTGGAATATCACTAACATCAGGGAAGTGGTGTAATATCTGCAACATCAGTGAAGTGGCATAATATCTGTAACATGAGTGAAGTGGCGTAATATCTGTAACATCAAGGAAGTGGTGTAATATCTGTAACATCAGGGAAGTGGTGTAATATTTGTAACATCAGGTAAGTGGTGTAATATCACTAACATCAGGGGAGTGGTATATAATCTGTAACATCAGGGAAGTGGTGTAATATCTGTAACTTCAGGGAAGTGGTGTAATATCGCTAACATCAGGGAAGTGGTTTAATATCGCTAACATCACGGACATGGTGTGATATCTGTTACTTCAGCAAAGTGGTGTAATATCTGTAACATCAGTGAAGTGGTGTAATATCTGTAACTTCAGGGAAGTGGTCCAATATCACTAATATCAGGGAAGTGGTGTAACATCTGTAACTTCATGGAAGTGGTCCAATATCACTAACATCAGGGAAGTTGTTTAATATCACTAACATCACGAACGTGGTGTAATATCTGTAACATCAGGAAAGTGGTGTAATATCTGTAACATCAGGGAAGTGGTATAATATCTGTAACTTCAGGGAAGTGCTGTAATATCGCTAACATCAGGGAAGGGGCATAATATCTGTAACATCAGGGAAGTGTAATATCTGTAACATCAGTGAAGTCATGTAATGTCTCTTACATCAGCGAAGTGGTGTAATATCACTAACATCAGGGAAGTGGCATAATGTCTGTAACATCAGAGAAGTGGCATAATATCTGTAACATCAGGGAAGTGGTGTAATATCTGTAACATCAGGTAAGTGGTGTAATATCACTAACATCAGTGAAGTGGCATATCTGTAACATCAGGTAAGTGGTGTAATATCTGTAACATCAGGGAAGTGGCATAAAATCTGTAAAATCAGGGAAGTGGCATAATATCTGTAACATCAGGAAGTGGTGTAATATCATTAACATCAGGGAAGTGGTGTAATATCTGTAACATCAGGGAAGTGGTGTAATATCACTAACATCAGGGAAGTGGTGTAATATCACTAACATCAGGGAAGTGGTATAATATCTGTAACATCAGGGAAGTGGTGTAATATTGCTAACTTCAGGGAAGTGGTGTAATATCATTAACATCAGGGAAGTGGTATATGTGTAACATCAGGGAAGTGGTGTAATATCTGTAACATCAGGGAAGTGGTGTAATATCTATAACATCAGGGAAGTGGTGTAATATCTGTAACATCAGGGAAGTGGCATAACATCTGTAACATCAGGGAAGTGGTATAATATCTGTAACATCAGGGAAGTGGCATATCTGTAACATCAGGGAAGTGGTGTAATATCTGTAACATCAGGGAAGTGGCGTAATATCTGTAACATCAGGGAAGTGGCATAATATATGTAACATCAGTGAAGTGGTGTAATATCTGTAACATCAGGGAAGTGGCATATCTGTAACATCAGGGAAGTGGTGTAATATCTGTAACATCAGGGAAGTGGCATAATATCTGTAACATCAGGGAAGTTGCATAATATATGTAACATCAGTGAAGTGGTGTAATATCTGTAACATCAGGGAAGTGGTGTAATATCGCTAACTTCAGGGAAGTGGTGTAATATCGCTAACTTCAGGGAAGTTGTATAATATCGCTACCATCAGGGACATGGCATATCATCTGTAACTTCAGGAAAGTGGTGTAATATCTGTAACATCAGGGAAGTGGCATAATATCTGTAACTTCAGGGAAGTGGTGTAATATCACTAACATCAGGGAAGTGGTGTAATATCTGTAACATCAGGGAAGTGGTGTAATACCGTTAATATCAGGGAAGTGGCATATCAACTGTAACTTCAGGGAAGTGGTGTAATATCGCTTACATCAGGGAAGTGGCATAATATCTGTACATTCAGGGAAGTGGTGTAATATCTGTAACATCAGGGAAGTGGCATATCATCTGTAACTTCAGGGAAGTGGTGTAATATCTATAACATCAGGGAAGTGGTGTAATATCACTAACATCATGGAAGTGGCATTATATCTGTAACATCAGGGAAGTGGTGTAATATCGTTAATATCAGAGAAGTGGCATATCAACTGTAACTTCAGGGAAGTGGTGTAATATTGCTTACATCAGGGAAGTGGCATAATATCTGTACGTTCAGGGAAGTGGTGTAATATCTGTAACTTCAGGGAAGTGGTGTAATATCTCTAACATCAGTGGAGAGAGTAAATAGCACCAAATTCCTAAGGATACATATCTCAAGACTTAAGTTGGGCCACAAACACTTCCTACCTTATAAGGAAAACCCAACAATGTCTCCACTTTGTTAGGAGACTTCATAGAGCTAACCCCCCACAGGTCCTACCTACCTACTACAGAGCCAAAATTGACAGCATACTGACAAA
The DNA here is from genome assembly GCF_019279795.1 of Protopterus annectens. Taxonomy (NCBI): domain Eukaryota; kingdom Metazoa; phylum Chordata; order Ceratodontiformes; family Protopteridae; genus Protopterus; species Protopterus annectens. Next base: position 1,732,085,391 of record NC_056729.1, on the reverse strand, counting down.
CAACATCATTGTCTGGTATGGAAATTGCTCTCAAGCTGATCAAAAGACACTGGATAAAATTGTTAAATAGGCTACAATAATCATTGGCTCCAACCTTCAATCTCTACAAGACATATAGTCCAGCAGATGCTAAGGTAACATCTGAAAACTATTGAGGGATATACACCATCCACTTTATGGACTGTTCAAACTCCTGCCAACAATGAAGTTCTACAGAAGCATTAGAGACAGGACATCCAGATTCCATAGCAGCTTCTTCCCACACGTTATCAGACTGCTGAACAAAAAACCCATAGCCTAACCCACAAAATTGGCAAAACATTATTTATGTGCAATACATCATTATTTATATAACTCTCTACATAGCTCAATTTATACATCTCTAGCAGTACTACAAAAACTGTAAACTGTAAGTTTATGGCATATATTGGTAGTGGGTAAGTTTTTTCATATGTGCTTCTTTATTCATAGTACTGTTTGGTATAGGCTGATAGGTGAGTACTAGGCTAATGGTCCTGGAGCCAACACAAGCCTATCCCAAGAATATTCCCAGTCATCCTGTTGCTGGATGTTAGTTCCTTGTGCCCCTATCGAGCAAGGCTGATGAAATGATCACTGGGGTGAATTTCCTGTTACCTATCCACTCATCAAGATTTTTCTTGAAGAGGCCTAGTGAAGTGCTCTGCTTGACATGAATGGGGAGTTTATTCCAGAATATTGGTAGTGCCTGGATTAGGAACCTGTCCCTCCAGCAGGTTCTGTTTATTGTGGTGATGAGGTTAAGGTCCTTGAATCATGTTTTGTGGAGGGATTGAGTATTTTTCATATAAAGCATGTCTAGTAACACTGGGTCAGACATGGCTTTGTATGCCAAGTAGAGATTGCCTCTAAGTATGCTATATGAGATGGAGTATAGCTGTAGTTTTTTGAGTCTGTCTGTACAGGGCATGTGTTCGAGTCCTAGGATCCTCTTTGTGAGGAGTTTTTGTGGCCTCTCTAGTTGCTGCAGGTGTCTAGTGAGGTATATGCCAAATGGGGCACTGTACTCTATAATGGGTCTAATGAGGAATGAGTAGAGAGGAATTATGACTTCTTTCTTCCTGGATGAGAAACCTTTTGTAATGAGGTATGCCACATAGAAGGACTTTCTAACTACAGTGGCAACATGGTTGTCAAAGGAGAAGTTACTGTCTACTTGTGTCCATAGATCTCTTATCACACCTTGGGAGTTGAGAGGGCCACCACTGAAGTAGTAGTTCATGGGCACCATGTTTTTCCTGAAGGGGATGACAATGCACTTTTTAGCATTGAGCTTAAGACCATGATTCTGGCACTAGTCATTGGTGTAGGATGTTGATGTCATCTTGACAGTCAATGATAGCTCCCAGTTTGCAGTCATCTGTGAACTTACTCAACCAGAGTCCTTTGGTGTTGGCCTCAACTTCAGAGAAGTACATACCAAACAGGAGAGGACCGAGGACAGATCATAGTAGGACTCCACTCATGACTGCCCGGTAATTGGATTTGGAGTCCACTACTTTAACAGTGTGGGCTCTGTCCGTGAGCCAGTTGGCAACCCATCTTATGATGCAGGGGTTTAATACCTAGGTTAGTGAGTCAGTCAATGATCCCTGAGTGGGGGAAAGTGTCGAAGGCCTTGGCCAGATCGAGGTAGGCTGTATGGACTACCTTGCCTTCATCGACCACTCTGGTGACAAATTCAAAGAAATCTATCAAGTTGAGCAGACATGATCTACCTTTTATGAACCCAAACTGTGAGGAGTCCAAGGTTTGAAGGTTCCCAATATCCCTATTTATGAGGTCCATAATAATGCGCTCCATGGCCTTACAGCTCAGGCTCATCAGGCTGATGTGGCTGTAGTTCCCTGGGTCAGTAGTTGCTCCCCTTTGTGGAGTGGAATAACTGTAGTGGTGCACCATTCGGTGGGAACAAAGCCTGAAGTGAACAAGACACTCAGGTGAGGTGCTAGTTCCCTTTGTAATTCATGTAGCATGCAGCCAGGTATGTTATCACGTCCCATGGAAGCTGTATTTTTGGCTTTGGATAGTGCGGCTTCTAGCTGGGAAGACATGATATTAGGGATTTGGCATTCCTTGGGTATTGGGATGGACCCTTTTGGGGGTGAGGGGGTAAAGTTTGCACTAAACCTGTCGGCCAAGATGTTGGAAATATCTACTGGTTCAGTATAGGTGGTGCCATTGTGCAGCAGCTCAGAGCACCCATGTGTATTGTTGTGCAGGTTTTTGACATAACTAAAGAATGCCTTGTGGTTATCTTTTACATCTGTTGCAATTTTGTTTTATAACTAGCTTTGGAGGCTTTGATGAGGGATCTCAGTTTTTTGCTGAGACTTACAATGGTATTTTTCCAGTCTTGGGACTTTGCCCTTTTCTGCAACAATTTCTTTCCTCTGTTGTAGTGTGTTTATGGCAGGATCCACCAGTTTGGCTTTCTTTTTTTGGAGGACATGATCTTGGTTCTGTTTGGTATGGCCTGATCCATGCACTTGTGTAAATGCTCATACACCGCCTTGGTGTATGACTCAGCAGCCATACATCCTTTGCCCATTTGCATGGGAGTGAAGTTTGACACTTCTGTCTTTAGAAGCTCAAAAGTGGCTTTGGAGAAGTTTTTCACTGTGGTTTCCTTCTTGGGGGATGAGGGTGGGATTTGGATATCGACTGTGATTAACTTATGGTCAGATCTGATCAGGGAGGAGTTGATCACTGGTGTAGAGCAGCAGTCCCCCATGTTTGTAATGACCAGATCGAGAACGTTTCTACCTCTAGTGGGGGTGAGAATGAGTTGGTCCAGGGTGTTGGAATTAATGAATTCCAGAAACTGCTGGGCAATTGAGTTGGAGCAGGAGTAATTTTCCCAGCTAGTGAGGGGTAGTTAAAGTCTCTCAGTATAAGGATATTGGATTGAACCTTAATGCTTTCTAGAGTGCTCAGGAATGCAGAGTTGGAATCCTGGGACATTGTGGGGGATCTGTAGCAGGCTACAACCTGGACTGCAGTTTTATCCAGTGTTAGTTGTACCTGTAGTATCTCTGATGCATTATATTGCGCAACCAGTCTGGAGGTGTGTGTATCCTTTATGAAAATGGATATGTCACTGCCTTTGGGGCTATGGTCCACACCTCCTTTGGGGCTTCAGTCAGATTTTGGGGGCTGAAAGGTGTGATATGCTATGTAGCCTGGTAGTGCTGGGGTGCTCTCTGGACCCTTGAACCAGGTCTCTGTTACTGCACAGAGGTCGATGTTCTTCAGTTTTAGGAGTGACTCGAGCATGTGCATTTTGAGATTTAGGCTTCTAGCATTGAGTAGCATTACCCTCAGGTTGTATTTGCTAGCAGTGGTTATGGTGGTAATTTGTCTTTAGGGCCTTGCCTAAAAAAGGGACTATAGGAGTGGCAAGAGCCTTCGCCAGTATCCGGAATCCCAGGGGTGACAGATGTAGGCCATCTCTGGCAAAGCATTAAGGTCTGTCGATCATGTCATCCCAGTCAGACATATACTAGATTCCCTTTGAATGACACGAGAAACTTATCCAATTGTTGAAGTCAATAATTTTCTGCTTGCATTGTGGTATTCTAGGCGATGGTAGTATGCTACTCAGGTCTGGGGTCAAACCTACCTGGGCTACAAGATCAGAGAGCTCCTCCATGTCTCTTTTCATGTAGTCCAGGGAGGTACGTCTTAGGTCGTTCACACTAACATGGACAATGACCGAGTCATATTTGTACTTGGTGTGGACAGACTTAAGTGCATGCATTATGTGGTGTATTTTAGCACCTGACAAGCAGCTGACTGTAACTTTCTCCTTATTTAACCTAGTGAGTGGAATGTCAGTGTGCCTTATTATTGAGTCACCTATGATTAGTGTATTGGGTACGCTGCTTTGCCATAGGGGCTTAGGTTGAGTGGCACACTGTTTATGTGGACTATGTTACTTGGGGGTTGTGTTTGGGTGAGATGGTTGTTTGCATTTTTGCCTCGGAGATCTTTGCTGTTTGGGCAGATTTTTATTGAGAACCTCTGCAAAAGTGGGTGTGTGTTTTGTGTTACTATGTGAGAGGTGTTACAGTGTGTGATCCGGGGAGCTATGTGTTCTATGAGGTGAGCAAGGTGTGTTAACCTTCTCCTCTTGACTGGCTAGCCCAGTCTTGGTTTGAGAGAGTGTGGCTTCTAGTTTGGCTATGTACATGCATCTCTCACAAATGGATGTGTTTGTGGGTAGGAGGAGATGGCTGCCTGTGTACATGAGGCAGTTGCTACATTGCCTCAAGATGCCCAGGTTCACCATGTTAATAGGAGAAAGTATAGGGAACTGACCTTTAGACATGCCTGGATAGGTGCTTAGTATTTAAGTACTGGAGCTGTAATGCTTCTTTTTAAGTACTGGAGCTGTTATGCTTCTTTTTAAGTACTGATGTTGTTTTTGTTGATGTTATTAGCAATTGCTACCCCTACAATGACAGCTGCAAGTGCTGGATTTAGAGGTCTGATTTGAGTGCTCAGAGATGAAAGCTGGCAAGATCTAAGAGAAAATTTGAAGAGCAGACTTTAAGGCACTGGCAATAGTTTACCCTAAATTAGCGGTGCTGCAAGACATGCAAACCTGTGCAAACACGGGTTTTTAAGTTTGAAAGTTAAAAGGGATAGAAACAGCCCAAAACGACCAATAAAAAACAATTCTTGAGCTGGAACCCACTCCTCTAGCGATAGATAGACTGCTCAGAGTTTACCATTCCCACTGATAAGCAGAACAACTTCCTTCTATCTCTGCAAGGTCTGGGAAATTTAGAACACAAAATATAGTTCTGAAATCACCAAATCTGAGATCCGGACTATTCTATAGCCTTATATTTCTACTGACTCTGTTCTTGTTGTTCTATTTGTTTTGCTTCTTCTGTAAAAAGCTTTATTTTTGTTTTACTTTATTTATTTTTAGTATCTTTTTGATTTCTATTTTTAGTATTTTAAAATTATTTAATTTAATCTGTCTTCCTTCTATAAACTGTCATTCTTCTGGTAAGAGCCTGAATATTAAAATTTCATGCAGTGTGTCACAAATGCAGTTACCACCAGCCCAGCTACCTGGGATTTTGTAAATAATTATATGTCATTTGTGAAAAGTAACATGATTTATACAGAAGTGTAACAAAATGGAGATACTGCCAGCCAAGCTGTCTGGAATTTTGTAAATAATTATGTCATTTGTGAATATTAATATGATTTATATAGAAGTGTGATAGAAGGAGATACTGCCATCTCAGCTGTCTGGAATTTCGTAAGTGGTTGCGTGCCATCTGTGAATGCCAACATGCTTCATGTAAGGTGCTTGTGTTTCAGCTGTATTAGAACTGTATGTCATATTGTACAAATGTGTGCTGAAGAGATATTTTGTAAATGGTTGTGTGTCATTTGTGAATGTCAACATGCTCATGTAAGATGCTTGTGTTACAGATGTATTAGAACTGTGTGCCATATTGTACAGATGTGTGCTAAAGTGATATTTTGTAACGTACTGAGCAGGAATTTATATACACTATTGTAACTGTTTAGATGTATATATTTTAACAACGGAAACTGCAACACAAGGAGTTAACTTCAGAAAAATAGTTGAGATTGACGTACTTTATGGCTGGGCCATAAAAAGAGATGTTATCTTTCAGTTTCAGTGCAACATGAACCATAATGTCTAGAAGTTTTTTGTATTGTCTTTAAATGTGGAGGAATGTAAATTATTTTACAACTTCCACCATTTGCCAAAAGATCTGAGGGTCTGTGTATTTTCACAGGTAGATGCTGAATGCTACCAGCTGCATCAGTGGGGATTTTCACCTGGGATAGAGTCAGATGACAATAAGTGAAGCCATTCTGCAAGCTATCCCAGCAGTAATACTTGGGATATTAATTTAAGAACTCTCTGAGAGAGAGACTGGGCATTTTGTATTTTGTCTTTGATCCGACAAGAACATCCACTCACCACATCTGCCTTGTTGCTCTGTAAGTAAGTTAACTAGGGTGCAGTAATTTCTCTTAGATACAGTTAGCAATATAGTAAAGTATAGTTTATATATTTTCTTTATTTACTGGAGACTGTCCTGCAATGTTGTTTTAAATATTTCCTGTGATTTCAAACTCTGTTGTAACTGTGATTATTTACAGAGTATTTTCTTGTTCTTTTATTATTTGTTATTAAATATACTTAAACCTTTCATTGTGGCTGATATTTGTGAGCCATATTTAAGTTCTGAGAGTACTTGCATATTTATTTGGTGACACTGTGTAGGCCATTTCTAATAGCCTTACTCTTGGTCAAATTACCACTGCATTGATAGTAACATTACACAGTAGGATTGGACACCCTTTTTAAGGGCCTTAAGGTAGCTGATAAGGACGTCGCTGGTGGCAGTGATAACTATCTTATAGTCTTGGCAGAAGGGTACATAGCTAGGAAACCTGTGCCAGCCTTTCACAGGTGTGTGTGTGTATATAAATCAGACCTCAAAATGTGTGGGTGTCAGCTACTTGGGCAGGGACATGAAGCTCTGGTTGGACAGTGAGGGTGCTGGAGAACTTGGCTTGGCCACTCAGCTGAGATCTCAACTCTATAGCTGTGCCAGTGGGAGTCTTACTGGGGATCTGGAGAAAGAGGGAGAAACCAGCCCCAGAATTACTGTGGTATCTGTGTTTTCTTAAGGGAAATTGCACTTTACTGTGTGTGTACTTGTCATTTCTCCCAATGCACATCCCCCACTTTTGCTAGTGGTGAGGACTGGGGCTTCTTTATCATTTCACCAGTGGTGGGGCATCATATATATTGGTTGGCAGTGGTGGGATATCCACATATTAGGATTCAGTGGTATGGATATTAAATTCCTGTAGCCTGTAAACAGTGGTCACTAAAGAATGTGTTTGTACTCTCAATCAGCCACACAGTGAACATTCAGGGTTTCACATCACAATAGTTTTATTTATTTTTTGTTAGCTTAGTTAGTCAGGGACAGCAGGCAAGGATGTCAGCAGAGGAGTATGGCAAGTTGACAAGGAGCCAGTTGGCTGAGATGTGCCAAGCCAAAGGACTGGTGAATGCCAACCTGACTAAAGCAGAAACAACTTCAGCCTTGGTCACAGCTGCATCACAGACCAGCAACCAGAAGGACAATCAGACTAGACTTGGGAATGTACAACTCTTAGAAAATGGAAAGTTCAACCTTTCCGGAGAGGACTTAAAAATCCATCTGGAGTTTAAAAGACTTGAACTGGAGGCCAAGCGTTTGGAAACAGAATCAGCAGAGTGACGGAGACATCTGGAATCTGAAGAAAAAGAGGAAGAGGCAACATGAAAGGAGATGCTGACTCTTTGCCAGGGTCATGGGGGTAATGGGAAAGGGAGTAACAGAACCCCAGAAGCAAGAAACTTCAATAAATTCTGTCCACAATTTACAGAGGCTGATAATGTTGATAGTTTTATTCATATGTTAGAAAGGGGTGTGTACACAGTATAATGCTGACCAAGGGCTCTGGGTGTGGTGTCTGACCTCCTTACTCCATGGTAAAGCTGTAACTGCTATTTCTAAATTGTCTGATACTGATTGCTTAAATTATAATACAGTTAAAAATTGTTTGTTAAAGTGTTTTAAATTAACACCTGAAGCTTATAGGAAAATTTTTCGTAAGCATAGACACAAGGCAGAAGAAAGTATTTGTGAATATATTGCTGAGTTAAGTACTTATTTTCATAGATGGGTGAGTGGGTGTCAGGTCACCACTTTTGAAGGGTTGACAGATCTTTTAGTGAGTGAACAAGCCTTAGCATTTTGCCTGAGGACATGAGAATCTGGTTGGCAGATAGAGAATGCAGGACTGCAGATGAATTGGGGAAAAAGGGAGACCTATACCTAGAAAGCAGGGCATCTCTGCACAGGAACGGGGAGGTGGGCAGCCTAAACCACCCCAACAGAGTCCGCCAGTAGTAGGGGAAGCCACTAGTCCAGGTACAAGGCCAGGACCAAGGGTTAAATGTTTTAAATGCAACCAGTGGGGCAATGTAGCATAGATATCCATGGAGGCAAGGTGGAGAAGAACAAAAGGTGAGAGAGACAGTAAAGTACAGTTTTGTACCTACCATAAATGTAGATGTTTGAGTGTTCACACTGCTGCAGTTATTACACTTGGGTTATCCTGCCATCAGGCAGTCCCGCAGTCGGCCAGAGTTCCAAAGTCTTAGCCTGGTGTCAGTTGCTGTCGCTTCCTCCCTGACGTCAGTGCACCAGGGGTATATAAGATGCATCCGACGCCATTTTCTACAGTATTTCTTGCCCCAAATATCAGGTGCCCCCAAGTAGGTAGGCAATACATATTGCTAATAAAAATATACATATAAAATAAAAACAATACCTTCAGTTACAAGCAAATACACCACAAAGGTTGTATATAGATAAGTCCAGCTAGTTCAGAGGGGATGGAGGGAGGGTAACCTGGACTGCAGCAGTGTGAATACTCGAACATCTACATTTATGGTAGGTACAAAACTGTACTATGTCCATCATGTTACACTGCTGCAGTCATTACACTTGGGTAGAATCCCAAAGCTAAGGTTGGGTGGCTGGTCTATAGAGAGTTAGGATTGGCTATGAGGCCCTGCAGAACTGCAGTGGCAAATCCTGTTCTGGATTTAGAGTAAAGAGGCAGGTGGTAATGCTTGGTAAAGGTGTGCACTGAACTCCAAGATGCAGCCTCCAAAATTTCCTTGGTAGGTACTCCTCTGAGAAAGGCTGTTGAAGTGGCTGTTGCCCTGGTGGAATGTGGCCTAATGTTATATGGGGCTGATTTTCCATGCTGTGTGTAGCAGTAACAAATACAGTGTCCTATCCATTTGGATATAGTCTGCTTTTAGATAGCCTTGCCCTGTGATCCTGCAGCACATGCTACAAACAGTTGCTCAGTTTTCCTGAAAGCTTTTGTTTTGTCCAAGTAGAAGCGCAGCTGCCTGTGTATGTCCAAAGAATGCAGAAGTTTCTCCCCTTGGGGGTTTGGATAAAAAGTTGGCAAATGGATGGTTTGGTTAAGAGCCATACTAGATATCACCTTTGGTATAAAGGTAGGGTTTGTCCTTAAGGAAACCCTGTCCTGATGAAAAATTATAAAAGGTTCCACTGCCATTAATGCCTGTAGCTCCGAGACTCTTCATGCTGAAGTTACTGCCAGGAGCAGAGCTGTTTTCCATGATAAAAATTTTATATTGGCTGTATTGGCTGGCTCAAAAGGTGGTAGGGTCAGTTTTTCCAAAACGAAATTGAGATCCCAAGTTGGTGTTGATGCTCTCTGGGGTGGTGTTATGTTTTTAGCCCCTCCGAGGTACTGCTTTAGCAAGGGATGAGAGAATAAAGGAGGATCCATGTTGTAATGTGCTGAAATGGCAGAGGCGTGGATCTTAATTGATGAGAAAGATAGGCCTCTGTCCAGCATCTCAGTTAAGTATTGTAAAATCTGAGGAATGTTTGGAACAAGAGGGTCAAGGCTTTGAGCCTGGTTCCAGGCGCAGAATATTTTCAATTTTTCTGAGTAAGCTTTCCTGGTGCTAGGCCTCATGGCCTCCAAAATGACATCCATAACAGCTTTAGAGAGAGGTGTTGCCTGTTTGACTAATGTATCTGCCATACAGCCAGGTTTAGGGTTTTGAGCTGACCGTGCAGGATCTGATTGTTTTGTTGAGTCAGAAGGTATAGAATTTGAGGCAAAATCCATGGTGGACCTTTAGCCAAGTTCCTTAAGATAGGGTACCAGTGCTGGCGTGGCCAGTCTGAAGCAATCAGGATCATCTGTGTTTTTTCTTGTCTGGCTTTTAGGAGTACCTTTGAAAGGAGAGGCAGTGGCAGGAAGGCATAAACTTTTAGGTTTTTCCAGCTGAACAAAAGAGCATCCACTTTCCATGCTTGTTTGTGATAAGTCCTTGTGCAGAATTTTTGTAGTTGGCAATTCAGTGGGGAGGCAAAAAGATCTATGTATGGGCATCCCCATTTTTGAGTTACCATGCTGAAGATTTGTGGATTCAATTTCCATTCGTGAGGGTCCATGATATTTCTGCTTAGATAGTCTGCCGGAGTATTTTTCTTTCCTGGCAGGAATTGTGCTTGCAGGTGAACTTGATACGTTAGAGCTGTGTTCCACAAGGTCATGGCTTGCCTGCATAGGGGATAAGAATGAGTGCCCCCTTGCTTGTTTATGTACCACATTACTGTGGTGTTGTCTGTCTTTATTAATAATTGTCCTGGATGCAGAAGGTCCTTGAAAGCTGTTAGGGCATTTTGTACAGCCAACATCTCTTTTTGATTGATGTGAAGATGCATCTGGTCTGTGGTCCACTTGCCCTGAATGCATTTTCCTGCCATGTGTGCTCCCCAGGCGTAATCCGAGGCATCTGTTGTTAGAGTTTGCCTGGCTGTAGGTTGGGTAAAAGGCTGACCCTTGTTTAGGTGACATGCCTATGCCCACCATCGAAACTCCTGTTGTAGGCAGGGAATCATTGGTATTACTGCTTCTAAACTGTGAGAGTGTTGAGTCCAAACACTTTTTAGGTACCATTGTAATTTCCTCATATGCAGTCTGGCATATGGTATTAGTAGTATGCAGGATGTCATGAATCCCAGGGCCTGCAGAATTTTTCTTGCAGGGAGATGGGACTTTTTTCCAGTAACTGAAAATATTGAGTTAGTTGAACTTGTTTGTCTGGTGTGAGGTAAGCCATCTGGGCCGTTGTATTTAAGCTGGCACCCAGGAATATAATCTGTTGTGAGGGTACTAGTTTTGATTTCTTTTCGTTTACTGTGTACCCTAGAGAAATTAGCAACCTTTTTACAAACGCCAGATGCTGTAGAAGAATGTCCTTTGTCTCTGCTTGAATGAGGCAGTCGTCCAGGTATGGATATATTTGAATTCTTTTTGTCTGCAAAATGCAATTACTGGTGCCAGGCACTTTCTGAAGACCCTGGGCACAGTAGATAAGCCAAAGGGCAGTGCAGAGAATTGGTAGTGCATTGTAGCAGCTTTGAATCTGAGGTAGCTTCTGCAATTTTGTCTGATAGGGACATGCAGGTATGCCTCTTTGAGGTCCAGAGTAACAAGCCAAGCCTTTTTGCCCAGCATGGGTAGAAGCTGCTGTAATGTCAACATTTTGAATTTTGGAATATCCAGGTAAGTATTCAGAATTGGAAGATCTAGTATGGGCCTCCAGGCCTTGTCCTTTCTGGGGTCCAGGAAGAGTCTTGAGTAAAATCCTTGTCCTTGTTCCTGTTGTGGTACTTTTTGAATAGCTCTCATGTCCATGAGGGCTGAAATTTGTTTTTGTGCCTCTGCCCATTGATTTTGTGGCAGATCTGGCATTCCTTTTAGCCTTGGTAAAGTATAAAAGTGGAACCTGTAAACCTTGAGACACAATATTCAGAACCCATTTGTCTTGGGTGATTGTTTGTCAGTTTTTAGAAAAAAAGTGCTAGTTTTCCCCCTAAGGGGGCTTCCAAAAGGGACGTGCTTGGCGTACCAAGGGGAAAGTCAATGTGACTGTTTCCTGTAAGGTTGAGACTTGTCCTCACCTTGTTTTGGGGTTGAGGTTCCCCACTGTCGTTGTCTGTTTGAGCCTTGGGGTTGAGATCTGCCTCTTGGGCGTCTGTATCTGCCTCTCTGTGGCCTGTCTGACACTGGAAAGGACCAATTCTTTGTTGGCTAATTTCTGCTAAACCGAGGTAGCTGTACCTGTAAGAAATCCTTGACTGTTTGCATAGATTTAGCTTTATCCTCCATTTTCTTTAACACCTCTTCTGCCTTAACACCAAACAAGGTATCATGCTGTAAAGGAGCATCCAATAACTGCCTTAACATGATCAGGTAAACTCTGTTCTTTTAACCAAGCATGTCTTCGAATCACAGAACCTGTAAGTGCAGCTCTACAAGAGGCCTCTAAAGAATCAAAACCACATTGCAGAGTATGTTTTCCCACCTGTTCAACTGCATGCAATAAATCCTGCATTTCTTTACAATCAGGAGCTTCTGAGCTTGCAAGCATTTTCTGTTTTAACTGAGCCATTAAATACTGTTGGTACTTAAGCACTTGAAACTGGCAATTTAAAGCTCTTACTGCTAAAGTTGCAGAAGTGTATACTTTCTTCCCCCATCTATCCAAAGCTCTGGAATCTCTGTCAGAGGGTACTGGATTTTTTTGCAATGGAAGCCTTAACCCCTTTTGGACCCTGGGAAATAGTTTCTGGATCAGCAGAAGGGTTTTTGTAAAGAAACTTGTGAGAATCAGGGACTCTATAATACCTATCTGGCTTGGCTGGAGCAGGGGGCAAAGAATCAGGGGATAAGCTAGATTCAGAGAACACATCATCCACAATATCTAGCACAGGCAGAATATCCAGGGGCCTGTGCTGAGGCAATAAAGGGAAATCCCTGAGCCTTTTCTTGGATTCTGAGTAATCCTGACTTTCCCAATGGAAATGCTCCCTCATGGTATGTAAAGTTTCCCCAAAAGAATAATCCTCAGGAGGAGAGGCTGAAGGGATAGATTCTTCAGCATCAGAGTCCTCATAGGGGGGTAGAGAGTATCCCTGGTCTGAAGAGGAATCAGAGGAAATGGAAACCTGATCAGAGGAATCAGTCTGTATCCTGCCTTGGCCTTTTCTCAGGAGGGGGATGGGAACCCCTGATTAGAGTAATGAGGTCTTCAACCATTTTAAGCATCTGTTTTTTAGGCATGGAGGACTGTCCAGGAGAATGCTGTACTTGTTTCTTTGTCTTTAATGGTACCTTTGTCTTGGCTGTTGTTTTAATGGTAAGTTGTGAAGGTCTGAAAACACCCTCAGAAGCCGATGCCTGCTCAGCGGCTCCGGACCTATCTGAGGGATTAGTTTCCATAGGCCCAATACCTTGAGTTTCCAGAGGCCTAGTTGTCTCCACGTGGGAGTCGGAAGCGGCCTGTGGCTCTGAGGTAGTAAGTGTCAGGGGCTGTGAAAGCACCTCACTGAGAACCGGTGAACTGGCGACTGGCCTAGAAGAGGTTTCATCGTCGGTTTTGGACCTCGGATGCCTGTCTTTATCCTTGTCTTTGCGTTTTTTTTCAGTATTGAGGTCGTCGGTTGATCTGACGGCATAGTATAATTGAACCTTCAGCTAAAGTAGTGCAAAGCAAAATCAAAATGTCTTTTTATAGTGCATTTGTTAAATCTAGCACAAAACCGACAACTAGTGACATCGTGATCAGGGCCTAGGCATGGAAAACAGTAAGAGTGGAAGTCCTTATGAGGTATTTGCTTCCCACAAGAGATACAATTATTAACTTTTTCTGACATCGGTCTGAGGCAAGAAAAAAGTTTCCTCAATGGGGTACTTAGCTTTATTGAAGACTTTGGATCTGAAATTCGACTTCGAAAATCTCAGGAGTCAGCCGACTGGCACTTGTGAACTGCTTCTGCTTCGGGCACCGCGCGGCAAGAAAGACTGAAGAAAATGGCGTTGGATGCATCTTATATACCCCTGGTGCACTGACGTCAGGGAGGAAGCTACAGCAACCGACGCCGGACCAAGACTTTAGAACTCTGGCCGACTGCGGGACCGCCTGGCGGCAGGATAACCCAAGTGTAATGACTGCAGCAATGTAACACGAACATCTGGGAATGACAGAATGCCAGCCGTAAGTTGTCTGGAGACAACATGGGTACCAAAAAAAACACAAGAGGTTAAATCCTATCTTAGTAGGTGGGAAACAGACCACTGCTAAGAGAGACACAGTCTCTGACCTAACTATTGTGAAGCCTGCAATGGTTAAAGAGGAGCACCACCTGCTTGGACAGTCTACTCTGGTCAGAGATTTAGGAGGGGACCCCATTCCAAATACCTTTGGCTAGGGTTCACCTTGACTGGGAGGGTGAAAAGGAAGAAAGCAAGTAGGTGTGTTGGAAGATATCCCTGCAGATGTCCTGATAGGGAATGATTTTGATAATGCAGTACTTTGTGTTTCTGCAGTTACATGCAGTCAGGCTTGGAGACAAGCATGTGAGTCTGGTAGCCTGGGGGAAACCTAGATAGACAGACTGCAGATATGAAGCCAGGACTGGTGTGTTGCTTACTTCAGAGACAGATCTACCTTGTAGCAGTGAAACTGAAGGTGAGCCACAGCTGCTTATGGGTCCTGATGTTTCCTTGGACTGAGAGACTGCAAGGGCAGAGGTGAGTAGTAGTACCCAGGCTGACAGTGAGGCACCGGTGTCAGACAATACCCGAATTCCTATGGAAGGGAAGCTTGGAAGGGTTACAAAGAGACAGTTGAGACAGGCTCAGCTCTCAGACCCTACATTACAATGTCTGAGGGAGGTAGCCAGGGAGGAACCTGATTCTCAAGGGAAGGGGGAATCTGTACATTGGGACAAAGGGTTACTGTATAAAGAGTGGACCCATGAGGTAAGGCTACAGGGTGAGAGAATACAGCAGTTTGTAGTGCCCATAGCCTACCATCTGGCACTTCTAGCCATAGCCCATGACATTCCTTTTGCAGGTCATATGGGCATAAAGCATACAAAGAGACATATTATGCCGAACTTCTATTGGCCTGGGATTTCCAGGGATGTAACAGGGTACTGCAGGACCTGTGAGCAGTAACAAAAGGCAGGCAAGGCAGGAGACAAGGTGAAAGTTCCTTAGATGCCTTTGTCTGTGACAGAGGAACCATTTCAGATGGTAGAAATGGATATTGTGGGGCATCTGAGTACTCCAAGTTTCACAGGGAAGAAGTATATCCTAGTGGTAGTGGAATATGCTACCAGATACACTGAGGCAGTGATTCTGTCCTCCATTGAGGCAGAAAAGGTGGCAAATGCTTTGTTAGAGATTTTCAGCAGGGTAGATTTCCCAAAAGAAATACTGACTGACAGAGGTGCCAGTTTCATGTCAGACCTGCTGGCTTGTCTGTGGAGGTACTGTGGGGTGAAGCACCTAAAGACCATCCCCAGACTAATGGTCTTGTTGAGAAGTTAAACTCTACACTAAAGACCATGCTACTGGCATTTGCAGACCAGTTTAAGAGGGAGTGGGACAAATATTTGCCCCATCTGTTTGCTTACAGGGAGGTGCTCCAGGAATCCACAGATTTTTCACCCCTTGAGTTGTTGTATGGACATAGGGTGAGGGGACCTCTAGATTTTATTTGTGATGAGAGGGATGGTGAATGTGAATCCCACAAGACATCTGTTGTGGCACATGTCCTAAACCTCAGGACAAGGCTCATGGAACTCATGTGTTTGGCCCATGAAAACCTGGCAGAACTGCAACAGCATAAAAAGGTCTGGTATGACAGGAATGCTCGAGCTAGAGAGTATGGTTCTCATTCCTGTCAGACACAACAAGCTGCAGGCAGCTTGGTAGGGACCCTTCAAAATGGTAAGGAAGGTCAGTCATGTTAACTATATGGTAAAACTGGTAGGCAGGGGCATAAATTGTACCATGTTAACATGATGAAAACTTACCATGATAGGGAGATCCTGGTGCTAAGTATTTCCAGTACAAGGCAGGAGGAGTCTGAGGGATATCTGTGACTACAGGGAGTCAGCCAGCCAAATCACAAATTACTATGGTGGAGCCTAGGGTTGCAGGTATATGATAGGACAGTGCAGCACTGTAGTGGGGTCAGCAATACCAAGGTAGCGGGAATCTCAAGACAGGGAATGGGGTAAGGTATTCCTAGACAGGCTCAACCCTCTCAAGCAGTATTTCTCAAGGGCCATTTGACAAACTAACTTGAGTCTTCGAGGGGGATGTCACAAAAGGAGATACTGCCAGCCCAGCTACCTGGAATTTTGTAAATAATTATGTCATTTGTGAATATTAACAAGACTTATACAGAAGTGTAACAAAATGGAAATACTAACAGCATAGCTGTCTGGAATTTTGTAAGTGGTGGTATGTCATTTGTGAATGTCAACATGCTTCATGTAAGATGCTTGTGTTACAGATGTTTTAGAAATGTATGTCATATTGTATACATGTGTGCTGAAGAAATATTTTGTAACATACTGAGCAGAAATGTATATGCACTACTGTAACCATTTAGATGTATATATTTTAACAATTGAAACTGAAACACAAGAAGTTAACTTCAGAAGAATAGTTGAGACTGTATTATTTTATGGCTGGGCCATAAAAAGATATGTTATCTTTCAGTTTCAGTGCAACAAGAGACATAATGTCTAGAACTTGAAGTTTTTTGTATTGCCTTTAAATGTGGAGGAATGTAAATTATTTTACAACTTCTACCATTTGCCAAAAGATCTGAGGTCTGTGTATTTTCACAGGTAGATGCTGGATGCTACCAGTTGCATTAATGGGGATTTTTACCTGGGATAGAGTCAGATGACAAGAAGTGATGCCATTCTCCAAGCTATCCCAGCAGTAATATTTGTGATATTAATTTAAGAACTCTCTAAGAGAGAGACTCAGCCCGGGCATTTTGTATTTTGTCTTTGACCTGGAAAGAACATCCACTCACCAATTCTACATTGTTGCTCTGTAAGTACGTTAACTAGGGTGCAGTAATTTCTCTTAGCTATAGTCAGGAATATAATGAAGTATAGTTTAGATGTTTTCTTTATTTACTGGAGACTGTCCTGCAATGTTGCTTTAAATATTTTCTGTGATTTCAAACTCTGATCTGTGATTATTTATGGAATATTTTCTTGTTCTTTTATTATTTGTTATTAAATATATTTAAACATTTCATTGTGGCTGACATTTGTGAGACATATTTAAGTTCTGAGATTACTTGCGTATTTATTTGGTGACACTGTGTAGGCAGGGCTGGCCTTAACCGAAATGGTGCCCTAGGTGAAGTACTTTTTTGGCGCCCCTTAAGCCCCACCCACACCAAACTCATGAAACACCCCTATCTGAGCCACACCCACATGTAGATTACTCCCCAAGAAAGCCACTCCAGTCATTTCCTTAAATTATTTAAATGCATAGGAAGAAAAGATACTTTGTAATGTAGTTAAACTGCATCTACCTTTAGGTACATATTTTCTACTTTAAATACCAGAGGTGGATCATGGTCAAATAGGGCCATTGGCAGGGTAATAGACTGCCCCCCCAGAGCAGCACCTTCTGCAACAACCCCCTACCCACCCCTGCAGCAGCCCCCTCCTCAGCCATTAAAGTGTTCCATTATTTGATTATTTCTCAGAAGTTACCATGCATACTGTTATCTTATTTGCTTCTACAATGATTACAGATATTGAAATAAAATAGTAAAAACACAGATAGCCATTTGCTAAACAAACAATACAGTCTTGTAATAAAAACAGACTTATCATGAGCACTAAACTTCTCTGCCCTTGAAATTCACATTCACTGAAATGGCAAAACTCACATTCATTGAATGGCAGGAAACCCACATTCATAGAAAATGTATCTGCCAGTGGAGAATTAAGTTTACCTTTAAGCTGTTTTCAAAACAGACTCCTTGGACACATTTTTTAGGGCCATCATACATGTATTTGTTCCTTGATTCAACTTCCTGATTGTATTAAATTATATTCTTGTATAATACAGCACCACTTGTTAGAATGTGTTTTAAATTTGCACTTTTAAGCATTCTTTTAATAAGCAATGAAACAATGTATGAACCAATAACGTACCCATTTCAGAAAATTTCAACCATAAAAGGCCACTCAAGACTTCTGTTATAACAATCCACCAATATTATTTGATACGCATAATCTCCGCAGAAGTAAAGTCGTCTGAATAACTCGACATTAAAGAAATCTGTAACTAATGAAGAGGCTGCTACTGGCAAACAACTTTACATAATGTTTTATCTACAAATTCTGTGCCTGCTGCCCTTGAAGAATCAATTGCCTATATTACATTAAAAATTGGTAAGTTGGTAATATTGCAATAGGAAGTGACTAAAAAACAAACAAATTAATAAGCACTAGGCATGTCATACAAAGGACATACTCAGGAGTGTAGAACCCCTATCCCCCTTTATAATGCACCAAATAATCAACAATCATATGGGTACTACAATATTCACTCTCCATCTACATAGTGTGGGAGTAGAATCCACAGCCTGCTGCACCAAAGGCAATTATGCCACTAACACTGCTTTCAGATTCTACAACACAGTGTGTCATTTGATAAAAAAACAGCTAGCTGGACATTGAAACATTTACACTTGTTCATGTGTTTTAAATTTGTAATTCTGAAAGTTTTTCCAGTAAGCAATGAAACAAAATGTATAACCCAATAATGACAACACTGCCCATTTCAGAACATTTCAACCATAAAAGGCCCCTCAAAGTTTTGTCATTACAACACACCAGTATTAGTCAATAAACACAATCTCTACAGAAGTAAAATTCTTCCGAATAATTCTACATTAAAGAGATTTGTAATTAATGAAGAGGCTGCTACTGGCAAATAACTTTACATTTCAGTGTTACAGCTACAAATTCAGTGCTTGCTGCCCTTGAAGAATTAATTGCCTACGTTACATTAAAGAAAAATTGGTATACTGGTAATACTGCAATAGAGAATGACAGAGAAACAGCCAACAAGTCCACAGTTACTAGGCATCTTATACAAAGGAGGGCACACTAAGGAATGCAGAACCCCTGTCCCCCCTTAAAATGCAACAAATAATCAGCAACTAGGGCATTACATACCATGCCTCCATACCTCTCAACCTCTTAGCACAAGAAATCTGAACAAAGCCTGAAATAATTGGGGGGGGGGACAAAGGCACCCAAACACGGGCAGATTATAAATATTGCTCTTACAGACTTAGAAAGTTGCTAGAATAACACTTGTCTTCCCCAAACAGGGGCAGATTATAAATATTGCTCTTACAGACTTAGAAAGTTGCTAAAATAACACTTGTCTTCCCCAAACAGGGGCAGATTATAAATATTGCTCTTACAGACTTAGAAAGTTGCCAGAATAACACTTGTCTTGGCATGCGTTTTCTGAATGAAATGAAGACCGGAACTCAGTACGTGACATTTACTTATTTAAATCCTTAGTAATTTGCCAGAAAGCCACAAATTGTATGAGGCATAGACCAAAAACATCAGGCAAACATCTGGAGAGATGAGAGGTATGCATATCTCTCAACCTCTTAGTGCAAGAAAGCTGGACAAAGCCTAACATGATGTGGATGCAATGGCCGGAAACATAGGGATAGATTTTAAATATTGCACTGTTTTTAACTTATCAAGTTGCTAGAACACAAGGATTTGTGTTAATGTGCATTTCTAAAGGATATGAAATCTGAAAATCATATAACAGCATTATTTATGTGAATTCAGTTCTGAGATTTACCAGAGAACCACAAATTTTATGAAAACAAAACTACGATGCTAAATCTGGACAGTTGAGAGGTATGTTGCTCACACATACACACACACACACACACACACACACACACACACACACACACACACACGCACACACAGCTACTCTCTCACACATGCCTTCTCTTTCATACAGCAACTACCAACTAGTTTAAATTCCATACACTCCTACTCTCTCATACAACACACAGACATGCAACATCTCTCTCATACATGCACCTGCTGTCACACAATAACACATGCACTTTATCTCGCAAACAAACAGAACAACTAATTTAAATTCCATAAACACACACACACTTTCTCTGGCATACAGAAGCCCAGTTTAAACTACACAGACACATAAATACACATACCTTCTTTTTAAACTGAATGGTCACACACGTACACATGGAATTAACCCCTCTCTTAGCTGAAGTGCATGCATATGACACACACATTCCTCCTTAAAGGAGAAGACTCCACTACTATGGAGACGAGATTTTTTGTTGTTGTTGTTAATTGTTGAAGCCTCCTGGCCAACCTGCAGGTATAAAAGTGGGATGGCGCTCGCTCCTCCCCTCACCCTAGGATTCTGGCACTCTGTGGTTTATTTATTTATTTTAATTAATTTACTTTTCTTATTATATGTTCGCATATTAAGAAAGGAAATTAATTGAAATAAATAAACACAAATTGTGCCCTAGTTCACCTAAGGATAAGGTCGGCCATGTGTGTAGGCCACTCCTAATTGCCTTGCTCTTGGTCAAATTACCATTTTTATTAATAATAACATTACACAGTAAGATTGGACACCCTTTGTTAAGGGCCTTAAAATAGCAGATAAGGATGTGGCTGGTGGCAGTGATAACTACCTTATAGTCTGGGCAGAAGGGGCATAGCAAGTAAACCTGTGCCAGCCTTTCCCAGGTGTGTGTGTGTGTGTGTGTGTGTGTGTGTATAAATCAAACCTCAAAGTGTGTGGGTGTCAGTTGCCTGGGCAGAGACACAAAGCACTTGTTGGACAGAGAGGGTGCTGCAGGTCTTGGCTTGGCCACTCAGCTGAGATCTCAACTCTATAGCTGTGCCAGTGGAGAATCTTATTAGGTATCTGGAGAAAAAGGGAGAAACCAGCCCCAGACTGACTGTGGTCTCATAGGTTCATAGATTAGTACTAAGCTAATTGCCCTTGTGAGCCATTTTAAGCCTAGCCAAATATCCCTTGTGAGACTCAAACCCTGCACCTTGTGTTTATAAGGCAAACACATTAGCCATTAAGCCACCTTCCCAACCCGTGTTTCCGTGTGGTCTTAAGGAAAATTGCACTTTATCGTTTGTGTAGTTGTCATTCCTCCCAACGTACATCCCTCACTGTTGCCAGTGGTGAGGATTGAGGCTCCTTGATTGCTGGGCCAGTGGTGGGGTGTCACACTGTGATACACACTTTTTCCTCTGTGTTGATCTGTATGACAATAAAGTTTACTTTGAGTATGAGAATCAAATATAAGGTAAAATTTTAAAATAAGTCACCTTGGTGGTCTATCAGTATAAATACTCTCTTTAACTAAAAAAAAAACTTTTGACATCCTACATCAAATCAAAAGCAATCCATATTAAAGAACATGCTTGATTTTCCACTGTGTGAGTCCTTAAATCCTCTTGTATTGAGGTAACATAGGATATATGCAAATGACCCCTTAAGGACAGCTGTTTCATAGGTTGGTACTAGGCTATCGCCCTAGGGCCTAGACAAGCCTAGCCATAATAATTCCCTGGCTATTTCTTCCAACAGTATTTACTTCCCTGGACCCCTGTCTAGCAGGGTGACTGACATGATCCCCAGGGTGAATTTCCTATGTCCCATCCAATCATCAAGGTTCCTTTTGAAGAGGGCCAAAGAGGCCCTCTGCTTGACATGTATGGGCAGTCTATTCCAGAGTCTGGGGAGTCTCTGGGTCAGGAACCTATCCCTCTAGCATGTTTTCTTCATTGTGATGACATGGTTTAGATCCCAGGAGCGTATGGCAGTTCTGAATGCCCGTGAGTTTTTTTTTTTTTTTTAAGTCTGTTATGGACAAATTCAGGCCAATAAAGGCAAACCCCAATAGCTGTGGACATGCATGTTTCAGCCTTTTTATGACCTCAGCAACACAGCATAAGTGGACTGCTTGCCAACTTTTGGAAACACAGAGTTGTTGTATCCAGCTGATGTCCGTAACCATTAGGGTTTCTGCAAAATATCCAAACCAACAAACTAAAACAAAGAGTAACAAGGTCACACAGACAAACCAATCAGTAAAAACTACAAGAAAAATCTAGACAAGCTAGGTTTTCGACTGTGTGATTCTTTAAAATCTCTTGTGTTAGACGTAACATGGGATATATGCAAATGACCCCTTAAGGGCATCAGGTGTTTCAGCTATATGGCAGTTCTGAATGCCCATTAATTTTTTTCCTTTTTAAGTCTGTTATGGACAAATTCAGGCCAATAAAGGCAAACCCTACTAGCTGTGGACATGCATGTTTCAGCCGTCTTATGGCCTCATCAGCACAGCAGAAGCAGACTGTTTGGTCAACCTTTGGAAACACAGTGTTGTCGTACCCAGCTGATGTCCATAACCATTACGGTTTCTGCAAAATATCCTGAACAACAAACCATAATAATCAGTAACAAGGTCACGCAGACAAACCAATCAGTAAAAAGTACAAGAAAAATCTAGTCAACCTAGAACAAGGCTGAAACATGCATGTCCACAGTTAGTGGGGTTTGGCTTTATTGGGTTAGGTATTTGTCACAGTATCTGGTCTTGTTAAAACAACAGTGTAGGTTTAGGTCTCCTGAAGAGGTATTTTCTACTGGTTTAATTTAGGTGAAGGAGTTTATAGACTGGTGGGGATTCATAATACAGAAAGGTAAGCAGAGACCATCCTTTAGGAGTCTGTATGACACTGAGAAGAGGGACAGAGTTCTTTGTCAAGCATAGCAGCTAGAGGTGCTGAGACCAGAGAATTTTTGTTGAGGAAATGTTGAGGCCCCTCAAACTGGTTTAGATGCTTGGCAAGTCATATGTCAAAAGGTACATTATAGTCAATGATGGGCCTAATAATGGGCAAATTAAGTTGGACTATAACTTATTTGGACTTGGGAAAGAAAGCCATATGGTTGTTGCTGCAAGGACAGCGGGTGCTAGCACATACTAAATGCAAGCAACTATTGAGTCCAGGAATAACAAATCAAGCCTCATAATTGCTGTTTTTTTTACTGTATTAAAATGTTTTGTGAATTTACTTAGACAAACTACAGTGGGCCGTGAATGCCACATACATGTTGCTCACAAGTAACTTGAAAACAGCTTCCTCAGAATGAGGTACTCTGCTGAAGAGAAGAAGAATGTCTGCAGAGCAGAAGTTTATTAAGTTGTGCATTCAAGGCTAAAACGAGACAAATCTATAAGTTATTCCCAGCTTTCACACAGAACCAAGTCCCAAAATTACTGTCAAAGGCCAGGAAAACTGCCTCAATAGGCCCAGACAATTTCTCAAGATATATCTTAAATAGCATGGATCATGCTTTATTTACATCCTTAAGAATGCTGTTCAACCTCAGCCTCCACCCAGGCTTTGTACCCAGCAAATGGAGAACAGCAACAGTCATACACACAAGAGAGGGTCATCTACTGATCTAGTAATTACTGACCATAAGTCTGACCAATCTCATTTGTAAGGCCATGGAAAGACTAATCATGGAATTTTATCAATAAGGACATAGGGAACATCCAAACATTAGACCCATCCCAGTTTGGGTTTGTCAGTGGCAGGACTTGCTTACTCAGCCTAGTACACTTCTTTGAAAAGGTCACTAAAGCAATGGACAAAGACAAGACTGTGCATGCCTCCTAACTAGTCTCATTCTAAGGTTTTGACAGAATACCTCACTCTGGCATTTGTGGTAAAGAATCACAAACCTATTAACTTTTGAAATGACGTCCACACAAAACCCCAAAACAACTCTTCATCACATATTGCCATCCAACAAATCCCCACACTTTACAGATTACCTATCTATAACCATCCAGTATATATAGTGTCCCAGTGCTGTCATTCTATATGCACAGCAAGAAGGAAACTGGGGCATCCAATGAGGTGCCATCTTAATAAGTAGGCAAGGCTTTACCCTTTAACCTTAATCATACTGCTGCTCATGTCCTGCAATGATGTAAACATTGTGCATGTGATAAAGAGGGTCATGCACTCGGGTCTACTTCACCCTGTCGAAGGCTGACAATATCGAAGCTGATATTGTCGGCACCAAAATGTTGAAAGCGATAGTCATCGTGCATGTAAATGGAAATCTCCATAAGGGGAGATTTCCGTTTACCGCAATGTAGTGCGATTTCGGAGTTGGTATATTTAAGTAGCAGGGGGGTGTGGGGGGTGCAGGGGGGCTTGCCCCCTGCAAAGAGCAATTTGTGTTGTGTTTGGGTGTTTTTTTTTTTTTTTTTTGTGTTCGATGTTCGGGGGTTTCAACATTTTCGTGTCGATCACACTGTCGAGGGTTTGAGCTTTTGACAGCATAATATAAAAGCATGCACTCTACAGAAGATGGATAAGCTGGCAAAAGAAAAAGTGGCAAGGCTTGCCAAAGAAAAATGTCTGGGCAGGAGGTATAAACAGGGACATTATTTTTAAATATCACTGTAATTCACTTAAAACATTGAACAGTAGAATATGTTTGGCATAAACACACATTTTCTAAAGAATAAGAGTTATGAAACTTTAACGTCTGGCATTACTGACTTACCAAGAAATCCAACATTTTATTAGGGACAGGGCAAAAATAATGAGGCCAATTCAGGGACATTCTACAAAATTCTCGACTGTTAGAACACCAGCAGCTCATCCATAGTTTGCACTTGCTGGCATTCTTCCACGCTGAGGACCACATAATACACTGACTGATAGTCATTTTATTCAGCTTGACTCTTATGCTAGCTGGTAATATGGTTATGGCCAGCTAGTGCAGAAACAAATGTGTAAATAAATAAGGAAGGGACTCGGCAGCTCAGAAGGGAGAACCAAAAATATATTAAAACATTGTCCATTTCTTTCACGAGTATAATATTACAAACCTAACAAACATGCCTGCTACACAATAATGCCACTCTTCCTAGGGCCATATTATAAAATACTTAAAGGAGGGCACTCAGAGGAGGGTGTCCTAAAAATCGTAGATACAGAAAAACTACATTTAAATATATTCTACGATGTCCAACTTATTCGATATGAAATGTATTCACTTTGTTCAATACATATGAGTCACTCAACTGTCAAAAAAATTGACATCACCTATGAAACATGCTTACTTGCAAAAAGAAATGGTCTTTGTATGACTGTGCTAATTAGGCTGTGTTCCCCAATTCAGTCTCTCGCTTGCGCGCTCTGTCTACCAATCACAGTCTTTTCTTTTTAATTTTAGTTCTGTAAATCGTTTTGTGTCCTTATCATATGAGTAAGGATCTTTAAAAGTTCTCACAGTACAGACACTGAGACTAATTAGAAGTTCATTCATTTTTCAGATAACACTTC
Source organism: Protopterus annectens (assembly GCF_019279795.1). Lineage (NCBI taxonomy): Eukaryota > Metazoa > Chordata > Ceratodontiformes > Protopteridae > Protopterus > Protopterus annectens. Next base: position 1,732,060,396 of record NC_056729.1, on the reverse strand, counting down.
ATTGTTTTTTCAATCTCTCAGCCAATTATATTTGTTTCCTATTCAGAATAGCAAAGCAAAACTCTTCAGTAAGCCTTCGACTATTCATCTTATGACAATTTCCTGTGAAAACCTTACATAATGTCAATCTGCTTATGCTGACCAGAGATACACATTTTTTTTTAATGCAGTAAAAGAAATACTCTGGAGATGAATACAAGACCTCAAATTTTACCACTTAATGTTATTTCTTTTTTAAACGGGTACCTAGAAGACAGACTGCTAGTAAATCAGGATATTTTTTTCTGGAATTTCTGGCTGCTGTTAGACAAATTAATTTAGATATTTGTGTCTATTACAGAAGACCTACACAACTGAAAAGTGTGAGAAGAGACACAAAAATGCCTTCTGTAATATTGCTTTTTGTTATAAAAATTTAATAAGAAGATCTAAAAAAAAACAATTTTATTTTCCAGGATGTTATACCTTTTACACTGCTTAGGACACCAAACATAATCTCACAAAAAACAGTAAAAACTGCAAGAAGTACACATGATCACAGAATTTACCTTGATCATAACTTTACATTTTACAACGTATTTCCACGTTGTCAGCAGTGAGATAAGAGGGATGCTAAATCATACCATTATATCATGCACACCTAAGTTTTATTCTTTCAACCTCTAAAGGCAGAATGTACGACTGCACAATCACTTAAATAAAAGCCGCAATGTTACTCTTCAAGAGGTACTTCTGGTTAATTATTGAATAAAATGTTATGCTGTTAGTGTAACTTTATAGCGAAATCATATAGTCCTGTATATTTCGCAGCAAAAAAAATCCCTTTTCTCTGACATATTCCAGTCATCAGCCTTTTAAAGAAAGGCTACATAAGTGGTATGGCTACAAGATATGCACAATTTTTGCTGAAAAATATTTTTTTAAATATTTACAAAAAAGACTTCTTCTAGCATTATGGATCAGCATGTTTAAATGAAACAGTGTACTACTCTAAAATGAAAATCTGGTTTATTATTTGTTTTTGTTTGTTTGTTTATATTTTTTAACCGAGTAAGTGGTCAAAGGACCCTTTTCTGCCACTACATACCACGTAGCCAATACAATACAATAGAATTACATTAACAACAGATACTGCAACAAGTAAAGCAGGAATGTTACCGTGAAATTTATATAACATTTACAAAAAACATCACATCAGAAGGCATATCAGTGGCATAAAAATTTATAACAATTAATGCATCTAAATTGAGCAGACAAGCACAATTAAAATGTTTTAAACCAAAGTAGACATAGACACAAGAATGAGACTAACAGGTAAGTCTTCAAGTACAACGAGCCCTAAAGAGGGACAAATTTATTGTTGAAGTGATGCAAGTCACAGTTTTTACCAAAGAAGCAAAGTTAGTAATTGCTGAAAGTGTAGCATAGAATGTTATTGTTGTTGTTGTTTGTCTTTCGGCTTTTCTTGTTGTTGTTTGTTTTTCGGCCTAGCCAGATTATCCTTCCCAAAAGTGTGTAATTGAGTGCATGGCCAAGTATGATTTTTATGTAAATATTAGATTTCTGGCCAAATTCCCTAAACTGGCATGTTTAAAATGCCTGCTCATTCCCAAAACTTAATTTCTTAGACTCTGCCATAGCTCCTCTCTTTATGTATGGATTTTTCCTGGACAGTTAGCCTTTCCTTTTTTCTTGTGGATAAGAATATGCAGCATTTAGAATTCAGAAACACTGGAGTTACAGTAATGACTGCATATTTTCAGATCTGCCACAGGCCGTATATCTTTCTGTTACCCCTGGCAAAAAATGCAAACTAGCTGCTGTCCTAAATGGATGCAGGTGACTAGCCACTGTCCTAAATGGATACACATGCCATTTCTGCTGCAGATTATCCTGACTCCCATAATGATAATGGTTGCAGGGATACATTACACCTTTCATATTTCATATTTCCTTGGTTCTTTTCAAAAAGAAGACAGAGGCCTCTCACACACCTGATTTACGCCTGATAATGAAGTTTTGGAACTGATCCTGATTTAGATCTTACAGCCACAACCAAAATGAAATGTAAAATGAAGAGGTTACCTGTAAACTACAAACAATAAAGACTGCATTAAGTAAATGAACAGCAATGCACAGTTACAGAAACAGCTATTATGCTGACAAAGTTTATATTACCTCTAGCAGGTAATCCTATAAAGTATGTGGTACAGTTCAAAGTGTAACCACCTGCAGTGTTGGTCATTCAAAACTATTGACTTTTATTCTGTTTGCTTTAACAACTAAGCAAACAGTACAGTAGTCACATGAGTTTGTCATAATAACCACCTTTAAATTAAATCACAAGTCTCAACAAATAATGTTAAAAGATATTTCAAAAGGATGTGCTACTAACTCTGTTGCTGTTAAACCAAGACAGACTACAATACAATCTAATACATATCCACAATATGGTAGACTTGAAACATTCAGGGTTACTTAGGCTACTCTGGAAGGAAGTTATCAACACTAACACTTAGCAATTTTGCATAAATGTGTTTCTGAAGGGGATTAGTCCATCTACCTATCAAACACTAATAGGAAGGAAATCCCAAGAGGATGGGTCAGTAGCTGTGAAGGACAAAGACCTATTACCACTTATAAAGTTAGCCCTTGCCCTGACTTGGTGAGTAAAACCATCCAGCCTGGACCTGAAGTTATGCAGCTCCCCTTTTATGGTTAACATTTTGGGGTGGAGGAGAACAGTGGTGTAGGGGACTGGAATGTGAAATTAAAGCCGGACAGAATTAACGTAAATCCTTAGTTTAGTGACAGCTAGGGTTTTTGACAGTGTGTGAAAACAGTGCTCTCTTTCCATGGCAAGAGTTATAAACTAGCAACTTTTGTTAAAAAGTACTGCTGTCATGTTGATGTTGGTGGAAGATGTGATGCCCGTGCACTGGCCCAGTAATCAATGAGCCTCAATCCTCACCAATAACACCAGTGAGGTGCCATCCACATTGGGAAGGATAACAAATACACAATCAGTAAAGTACAATTTCCCTTAAGAGCACACAGAGGTCACAGTCAGTCTGGGGCTGATTTCTCCCTTTCTCTCCAGATCCCCAATAAGACTCCCCACTGGCACAGCTATAGGGTACAGGTCTCAGCCTAGTAGTCAAGCTAAAACCTCCAGCACCCTCTCCATCCAACCAGTGCTTCACATCCCTGCCTAAGTAGCTGACACACACACACACACACACACACACACACACACACACACACACACACACACACACACACACACTTTAAGATATGAGTTATATACAAACACACAAAGACACTCCTGGGGAAGGCTAGCAAAGGTTCTCCAGCTATGCCCCTTCCTGCCAGTCTATAAGGTAGTACCAGCTGCTACCAACCACTAATCTCAGCTACTAATAAGGCCCTTACCAAAGGGTGCCAAATTTTACTGTGCAATATTATTATCCAAATAGTAAGTGTGAATGAGCAGCAAGATTATTGGACTGGCTTTGTACAGTATCACTATATACATACAATGTACTCTACAGTTAAATTCTCTCTACACAAAACAGCCCAGTTAAAAGGTTTAAAAATATTAAATAATAAATAATAAAAATACAAGACAATACTTCTTACTACACAGTGCTACTCAGGAGTTCAGACATTACAGGAAAATGCTTAAAATAATAATGTAGAATAGTTCTGACATCAGTACAGAAAACAGCTAGACTAGACTTACTATTTTCTATCTTTTCCTAAGAGTGATCACAGTTCTAAGTGAACTTACATATAGAGCAAAAGCAGAGTACTGGTGAATTGTTGTCAGATTTAGACAAAATCCAAAATGCTCTCTCTCTCTAAGACAGTCTTTTAAATTAATAATACATCATTGCTAACTCATTTTAGATTACATCATTCTTCCCTGGTTCCCAGGCTAACAGAAACTCAGAGTTTAACTTATCTTTGATCTTGCACCTGGTGAGGAAACCACAGCAATTAAATATATTATTTATGTAAAATCTAGCAATTAACTCTGGTCTTAAAACAATAGAAAGAATCTGATGGTCCAGACATCACAGCTCCGAGTTTGAGATCAAACAGTGATACAAGGCTTATCAGCTTTCTTCCAGCGGAGTGCACTGTTGTTACATTTTTGGCGTTCAACATTTAACACAATTTTCTTCCATTTAAGAGAATAAGCCTGTGGCTTATATTAATATTTACAGATGACAGAATTATCTACAAAATTCTATCTAGCTAGACTGGCAGCCTTTAGAAATCTTCACAGAAGACACAGCATTTCTCTGATGACTAGACAGATCTTTGTGACCTTGTATTGGACAGTTTCCAGTACACATCCAACTGTTTATGACTACAGCCTGGAGAAGAATGAATATAAGAAAGGGGTATAGCAAAATGCCTAGGTATTTAAAGGTTTTAGGAGCACACCATTTGCTCAATGGCCTTGTAGCTCAGGGGTTTAAGCACTTTTCTAGTAAACTAGTGATCATGAGTTCATAATCTCATCAAGGCCACTGATAGTCGATTAAACTTTAAACTGTCTATGGTTAAACAGTCATTATTCTAGCTTTGCAGAGCTAATGTGTATTAGTGTGAAGCAAATTGGAATACTATAGTGGGGCTACTATTTGAGTGAAACAAATCTGAATTATATTACATTATTTTTATCACAATTAAACCTCTGAGGTACATACAATAAATAAAGTGATTATAAGTAGCTGGTATGGGGGGGTTCTCTGTGGAGGAAAGTGACTGACTCTCCTATTATTTGCTTAAGTTAATCAGCTTTTATTATGGCTCTGTAGAACTAGTATGCATTTGTGTAAAACCAGCTGGAGTACTTTAATGTGTCTACGTTTAATATAATCAGACATTTGAGATGATCACAATCAGTAAAGTGGCTATAACTGATGAGCACTGCTGTCAGTCTATGAATGAAAATGATTGTATGGGGGCACAATATACCTACAAGTGGAAAGTTGGTCATGCTTTCTTTCACTATCTGTCACAGGTAAAATCAGCACTGTACAAATTAAGTAGCTGTCTGTGTTTGTCTGGTGGGATCTATGTGACAGCAATTGATTACTGGCATAGTAATGCAGTGACTGACTTTGCTATCTCACAAAGCTTTTTACCTCTGGTTGTATTTTTGACCGAGATTCCTTCTGACTAGACAGCATGCGTACACTCCCTTTAGTGTGTTTTTTTTTCCAGGTGCTCTGGTTTCCTCTCCTGATCCTCTACTATACAATGTATGCCAGTAGACATTTATACATTTAATTTAATTCCAATCTATCACCAGAGGGGTAGCTATCTTTTTTGGGGGGGAGGGGGCAGATAGGATTTATATGTCTTTGCAAACGTTTGTCTTCTCAGCTCATTGGAAACTACTATTTTGTCAGCTTTGAACACAACCCATTTTTCTTTGAAAGTACCAATAATAAGACTGAATGTCTTTGTTTACTCGTGATTTTATTTAGACCATCATTATACAGAATATAAAAATCAAAAGTTGGATCTTACAAACACTACCATAACTTATTAATTCAAACTATAACAAGCAAAGTTTTCACGTAAAACACACTTTCTCAACATTTTGCTTGTTATAGTTTGAATTAATAAATTACGCTGGTGTTCGTAAGGTCTGACTTTTGATTTTTATGTTTGAGCACTTGGAAAAAACCCACACTAAAGGGAATATGCATGCTGTCTACACAGAAGGAATTTTGGCTGACCAAGTTTGCATTTGACTACAAGCTGGGTGTGGTCATCAATTCCCCAAGTGATGTGGATGTCCTCCAAGAGGGTCTCACCCAAATAAATGACTGGTACCAGAAACATGGCCTCAAGCTGAATGCGAAAAAATGCATCATCATCCCCTTTGGGGAGAGTGACATCCCCACATATTATCACATTAATAATAACGTCCTAAGCACGCAATCAGTTGTAAGGGATTTGGGCACCCTGGTTGATAGCAACCTGACTTTTGACCACCATGTTGTTTCCATTGTACGGAAACCTTTCTACATGGCTCACCTCATATGTACGGGTATCTCATCCAGGGACAAGGAGGTCATAAAATCCCTGTATTCTTCCTTTGTAAGGCCAATTATTGAGTATGAAGCCCCATTTGGCATATACCTCACAAAGCACATGCAGCAGTTGGAGAGACCACAGAGATTCCTCACCAGGAGAATCCAGGACCTCAAACATCTACCCTACACAGATAGGCTAAAAGCCCTGTCCCTCTACTCAGATTCACACAGACTCCTCTGAGGTGACCTCTGTCTGGCATACAAAGCAATCGCAGACCCTGCCTCGATGGGACTGTTGCATATCCGCAAGTCAAGCTCCAATCGAGTAACCCACACAAGTGACCTCAACCTGGTCTGTGACATCAATAGAACTTGTTGGCAGGATAGATTTGTGCCCCAGAGACTCCCCCATCTGTGGAATAGACTCTCTGTCCATGTCAAGCAGAGTGCCTCATTATCCCTTTTTAAGTGCAACCTGGATAACTGGATGGGAAACAGAAATACACCCCTGGGATTCCACCTGTGTCCCTGATGGACAGGGGCTTTGGGTACTGACTTGTCTAAACATGGGCTAAATCTTGGCCAGGCTTATAAGGGCCTCAGGGCCAATAGCCTAGTAACTCCCTATGATCCTATGAATTGCTTTTATTTGTCAGTGAGCTTTCGTTTTGCAACTCTCACACTATTCATTCTTTCTAAGAGATTTACTATACAGAATATGTCAGGCCATCATTATGCAGAATATGTCTCTGAAGCTCAGCTGCAGTTCCCTGTCATATAAGGTGCATCACCAATCGAAAAGAGAAGGGTACTAAGAATGGTTAAAGTAAAGAGAAATAATATACAAATTATTCTGCAGGCAGTTGGCATCAGGACATAGGCAACCTTTTACTCGATCTTACAATGTTTTGGGTTATGCAGAGCTTAATACTGCTAGTGTATCTCAAAGAAATCAGTTGTCTTAATTATTATATCTGAACAATGCAAACATACAGCTAAGAATGGTATTAGAAAATGAAAAAAAATGAACTTTGGAAGAAAGTTATATCATTGTTGGACACACTGCAATAATCAATATTGTATCTCTGACAACTGATCTGTTAATTCTATATTTAATAACATACAGTATATATAATTGAAAGTCAGGCTATTGTAAATATTATATGTAGTTGTTTAAAATGATATTTAAAATATTATGTAAATGTTATTATACTTGAAAATAAAAACTTTTTGAGGAAAAAAATGAACTTCCCTGAATATTAATTAAGGATCATCTCACATATAATCACCACCTCCTCCCAGTCATCAAATCAAAAATGGACAGTAGGCTGCCTGTATAAGATTTTCTCACTGAGTACTCTAGATAACTGATAGCAAAAACATGCCTACTCCCATCCCTAATTTATACATCACCTCTCTTTACTAATTTCAGCTCCTTAAAGGGAAACTAGAAATGGCCTACAAAAGAAATGTCAAATTTGCTACAAATTCTCATAAAAAGTTTTACCACTACATACCATTAAAAGATCTTAATTGTTGTGAACTTCTACACTACTTTATCTGCTCATAACTCACAAACTAATATACTGCCCTAAAAACGTCCATCTCTACAAGGGCTAGTACTACCACAAACCTTAGATCCATCATCAAAACACTACTCTTTTGTCACAATATCAAATAATCGTGCCAGTGACTCACTTTATTCTTATCACGTTATAAGTATCTGGAATGCATCCTTAAGAACTAAGACAAATTGCTGTAAAAACACTTGTTAGTCAAATGGATGTGCTCCTGCTTCTCTCCAGGATAGTGTATAAATACTATTCAAGTGTTTTTTTCCTATTCATATATAGCAAACCTCCTTCTAATTCATATACGTCCATCTTTTCCAGCTATCCTTATGTCAAGTAACATTTCTGTCTCTGTATCATCTGCCTCACGTTCGACTGCATACTAATATTCTTTATAAAACAAACATACTGACATCCAAAAACTATGACTGCCTCTACAAACTTTAACATACTTATATTACTACTGAAAAACATCTATTTTACAATAGTTAGATAACATAATATCCTAACAGTTTCTAACATTTACTTATTTATTTACTGACATTTGATTACCAAGTCCAACTGGGACGGAGACCATTTTGAGTGGAAGCCCAGGGTGAAAAGTATTAAAAAACATGTTTTAAGAACAATAATTTTATAGTCAGCATGGGGCTGCATAACTAGTTATACCTCTAAACACATATTGCTCTTTTTAATCACTGTACATGTTCAATTTATTTACATATTTAGTCCAGGTCTGGAGAGTATCCAGTCGGGGGAACAAAAGTGATATCTTTGTTGTTTGCAGAGCATAGTGTCCTGTGTTTCAAGTGACCATAACTTCAACATGAAACAGAATAACTTACCACAGAGAGTGAAGTAGCTGGGATGGAAATCAGCACCTCCAACCAAATGTCATTACTTTCACCCAGAAAAGGCATGGGCTGAACTTTGGAGGTGAGGGGCAGCAGCTATCACTAACTAAGTATCTTTGGGTTTTGTTTATGAATGAAGGTTAGAAGGGACTATAAGACTGGCCAGCAGATGGGCTGAGTAACAGCATCACTCTAGGCACTGGACAACAATGCGATAGTGAAGCAAGAGCTAAATCAGAGGTCAAAGTTCAAAATGTACTGGTTAGTCTACATCCCCATTTTTAACTATGGTTATGTGCTATGGGTAGTGACCGAGAGGATGACATTGCAAATACATATCGGACAAATGAGGATCACACAATGGTGAGTCCTGCACTCCAAGAGGATCTCAGACTAGAAACAGCGCTCCTCTCATAATCATCATCATCATCATCAACCCCCCCTTTTTCACATTTTCTAGATGAGGTTGGGGTGTCGTGCCAACTGTTGCCATCTCTCTGAATTCAGTGCCACCCTCTTACCTTCTTCAGCACTTACACCTCACTGTCACAGGTCTTCTCTCGCACAGTCCAGCCATGTCTTTGTGAATTCAGTGCCATCCTCTTACCTTCTTCAGCACTTATACCTCACTGTCACAGGTCTTCTCTCGCACAGTCCAGCTATGTCTTTGCTGGATATACTCATTCCTTCACCTTCTCCCCATCTGTCCCAGATTTTCTTCACAAGAATGTCTTCTGCTTTTCTGCAAAAGTGCTTGAATTACTGTAATTGTTTCTCTTTGACCTTCTCTACAATTGGAACTACTTGGGCTTCTATTCTCAGGTCCTCATTTCCGCATCTGTCCCACAGTGTGCATCCTAACACCCATCAGAGGCATTTCATCTCCATCACCTCTAGCTTCCTCAAATGCTCTGCCTTCACTGCCCAGGTTTCTGTACTATACAGAAGTACTGGTCACACCATTGTTTTGTACACCTTACTTTTTTGACATTCTTCTGTCACACGCTACCCCTGCCACTCTGTGCCACTTAGCTGCACTCCCTACATTTCTAGCTTTGACCTCCTCATTCAGACTTGCTTTTTCCTCAACCATGTACCTGAAGCAGTTGACTTGTTTCACTATTTTAAATTCTGTCTAAATTCTCAGCTTCTTCTGATTTCCCAAATATGGTGCCAGAACAACGGTCTTATCTGTACTCAAGTTTCATTCCATGAGCCTTCAGTTTTGCATTCCATTCCCTTATTATTTGCTGAAGTTCTTGCTCAGAATCTGCCTGTAATGCCACACCATCTGCAACTTTGTTGATCTGTCCCTTCTAACCTGTTTGCTGATGTATCCCATCACCAATATGAACTGCAACAGGGTCAGAGCTAAACCCTACTGGACACCCCCTTGGCACTGCCAGAAATCAACTGAAGTGGTTTGGGCACCTTGTAAGGACATCACTTGGACACTTCCAATGAGAAGTATAACAGACCACTCTGCATAGACCCTGGGCAGATCTAGAACATACTTACATTTACAAACCCAAACGCCAGCCCAGCAGCAAAAGACTATATAGCCAAAAGGCAATCTGCTAGTAATAGCAACCCACAACAGCCCGAAATAACTGCCAAAGGACCGATAAATAGTAGTTCCAACTCTTTTTATTTTAGAACAGCAATGAATTAAGTGCTTTCATCCTATTTAAATATGGACTTCATCAGAAATGAAGAATAAAATTAAAATACTTACATAAAAAAAATCTTGTCATGTGACAACCATTAAAACCAATAACAACTAAAACAGTACTACAAACTATGCATACTAATATACATCTACGAATAAATGAATGTAAAATGAGTACAAATAAGCTAATGGGACTAACCTAACTGCCTTAAAGGGGCCGATAGCTTATACTGCAAAAAAAAGACCAAAATGTACTTAATTCTATACCAAAATAAGTAAAATAAGATGAAGATGATACAATATGGTGTGAATCATGTGAAAACATATTAATTTGAACATGTTAATTAAAAATGTATTGATCTGGAAATAAATTCCTTTAAAATATGTTTACTTAAAAAGTTTGAAACATAATAAATTATCATGTCTCAAAATAGTATGCAAACATTATGCCTACATAAAACTCATTTTATATCTATGAATGTTATTATAAAAGTACAAATACATTGTATAAAAAAACACATAATCTTTCTATAATATTAGAGTTTGGCTGCCCTCAGTTTCAGAACACTGTTGATTGAAATGTTATCTTTCAAGACAGAGAGCTTATCAGTATTTAACCTTAACTGCCACTGTAATTCTCTCCCCTCTGTGAGGGTTTCCCATGGGCAACCCCTTGGGTTGTTGGGGACCTGTTCTAATGGCAAATTTAAAATCATTGTGGTTGGGGTATGCCTTCAAGTGTTTGTAAAAGGCATTATTGTCATTACACTTTCTTATGTCATAATAGTATTCACAGATACTTTTGTTCAAAGATCTTTCAGTTTTCCCAACACAGACGGTATCACAGTCATCACACACAAGCCAATATAAACTACCCCTTTAGACACGCAATTGCTGTTTTTCAATACATTAACACTATAATCCCGAATTATGATAGTGTTACCTATAAAAATGCGGTCACATTGGTTACAGTGCCTGCATCTTTTCATGTTAATAATAGGGATATTATCTGAACCTGCCTCGAACAGATCCTTCTTTCTGTTGTTGTTTTCCAAATGATTTTTAAGGTTATAGCCCCTCTTATAAACAACTTGAGGGCACAGCCCATAATATTTAACACAACCTGGTCAAACCTAAAATATCCCAGTTCTCTTGAATAATCTTCCTATGGTAAAACAATCTGGAAAATATTTCAAAACAAATGCTGAATTACATTTACTTTTATTTATTTTATTTTACATTTGTTGACCGGGAGAGTCCAATTGGATTACAAGTCTATTTTCAGTGGAAGCCCGGAGAGAAAAGCTCCATGAGAACAATTTTTTACAAAACATAGTTTTAAGGACAGGTGTTGAAAGGTGTTACTCTTAGAAACTTAATGAGTCTTGCTTATAATTTGTTGTGTTTATAAGCAAGACTCATTAAGTTTCTAAGAGTAACACCATTCAACACCTGTCCTTAAAACTTATTTGTTGTGTTTACTGCGGTGGTGGTGCTGCAGTAGCATTGTCGCCTCACAGTAAGACATTGTCCTGTTCAATTCTCAGCTAGAGCGTCTTCTGTGTGGAGACATGCATGAATGGGCATACCTTCGTTGAAGGTTGTGCATAAGGGCTGGCAACTCAGCATGTAAAAATCTACTGCTAATCATTAGCGGACGGAGTTCCGCTGTGGCGACCCCTAACCGGGAAAAGCCAAAAGACACAACAACAACAGCTTATAATTTGTTGTGTTTCTGTAACCTTATGTAAGTTTATGTATTGATTATAATCCTTAACTTGACATCCTTGAGCAAATATAACAATTTTCTGTTTGATTTGACTTGTCTAATTTGTTTGATTTGTTTTATTTGAATTGTTTTTATTTGATTTGTTTGATTTCTGTAAATTGTTGTTTGTTTTCATTTTGGAGCTTTTCTCCCTGGGCCTCCACTGAAAAATGGATCGGTATCCAATTGGACTCTCACAGTCAACAAATGTAAAATAAAATAAAAAATAAATAAATAAATAAATAAATAAAAGGACAGACTTTTGGCATACAATTTCCATAGAAGAGACTTTGACATACAAATTAACTAACAGATAGGATGCATTCATTCTCTACAATTTAATATTACATTTTAGAAGATATTCCTAAGTTTAGGATTCCTGTGATAGATTTACTATCAGAGTAAAAGCAGAGAGATGCAGAATAAGGCTCTGAGAGAGCAGATGATGCTCGCTATAGCTGAGAAGGATAACAGATTGATTTACTATATGTCTTCGCCTGGTTTTAGTTGAGAAGGATAACAAACTGATTTACAATATGTCTTCTCCTGGTTTTAGTTGCTTATGGAAAGCACAACATTGCTGGGGTAGTTTTCTCTAACTCCTGGAGAGATGGGATGAGCAGTAGATTAACAGTCCTAAGTGGGTACAGTACTATGATTGGTTGGCTTAGCAGAGTTACTTAAGTTAGGTGAAGTGTTCTTATGAGTAATTAGCCAGGGGGCCCACCAGGCACAGCTTATTTTCTGGGCATCTTAATCTGGAATTCATGTTAGCAAGGGGACATTTGGTCAGGATACTGGGGGTATTCCCTCACTCTGTTACTTTTTTTTTTGATAAGTGCCATGGGACCTTTTACATCCACATGAGCCAATGCCATCTCAGGCAGATGGGACTTCAGTTTAATGTCTCATCTGAAGGACGACTCCTTAGGAAAGTGACACCTCCCCTTACAATATACTACAATGTCAGTACCGCAAAAGAAATACAAGTACCTGTTGCGGGAACAGAACCCATAATATTCTGATCTTTAAGCAAGACAGGCAAGTATGCTACCTTTTGACCCACTGACACCACCATATATTGGGCATTATGTATCTCAGCTTACCTCAAACCACATGGGGATCCCACAGAATGAGCATGCGGTTGTTGCTGAGTACACGGAAATTTGGTTTACCCTGTTCAGTATGTTACAGCTTCGACCCAACACTAAGGTTACCACCTGTCCCTCCTTGCAAGGGAAAGCCCCTCTTTGCAAAGCTGTGTCCTACAAAAAAAAAAAAAAAAAAACTAAAAAATGGTAAATATCCTGAAATTTTAAGACAAAACATATTTCATAAGTTTTCTTTAAAAGTTACATAAAACAGTCATTTTTGTGTTCTTAAGACAGAGAGATCTGTGGCGAAAAAGAAATAGTGCAATTTTAGGGGGTTTGTGTATGACTTATAAAATTACAAAGCCACGCAGCAGTGACTGTCAAAACTTTCTGAGTAATGTTTTGGAGATGTGCCAGGTTGCAGATTCAGATAAATGTAAATCTGTATTTGTAATATGAAAGACGTTTACCATTACGTCTAATTCTGGTAAGGGGTACAGCACTATGATAGAACAAGGCTTCACTGGCAGATATGAATTTCTGCAGGTGGACATCTAGAGAATTTGAGAGCAGTAGTAGACAAAGCTATGGTCTGCAGTCAGGTTTCTGCCTTTCATGTCTGAAGACATGCTGTTTAGGATGGGAGATCTGCAGTCACTACTGGTTACTGGTTGCTTTGGAAACTGTAAATTTTATGCCAGCCATTAATAAGCAATTCACTATACCTGTTTATCCATTTATATATAGATATATGGGATACCGGCCTTTGACTCGAAAGACATTTTTTTGAAAAAAGAAACACTTGGTACAACTGATTGGAAGTCAGCCTAATGTTACAGGCATTTTCTTTGCAAGACTACAGTTGGCAGGGGTCATGGAAATTTCCCTTTTCTCACTGCAGTACAATCTCACATATGGCATATGTAACTGACAGAGGGTGTTGCGGGTGCAGGGGTGCTTGTCCCCTGCAAAAAACATACTTTTGTAGTTTTTATTTCCTCATTCTGTGATTTGTGGTTTGAGCACGTATGTTTAATCATTTGTGGTTTACTTTTACAGCAGTTTGATTAACTGCCACAGATCCATACATCTATCTATACCTATCTGTCTATTTACTATATATGTATGTATGTATAGTTGCATAACTATATATGTAATTTTAGTGAAAACCTGTACAAGACCCACATGAATACAAGGAGGACATGCAGACTCCACCCAGAAGGCACCCCAGCCAAGAATCAAACCACAGAGCCTCTTGCTGTGAGTTGACAATGCTATCCACCATGCCTCTGAGCCATTTCAGTAACTATGCAGACATCTGTGTTTTTAAGAATTAAGAATAAAGTTAAGACACAGTATTTACCAGAATCCAATGGCTGCATCAAGCTAAGAAAACACTTTTGCATTAACAAACTTGGCTGCTATCTCCATGGCACAGAAGGATAAAACCCTGACTATGTTATAGGTGACCCAAATTTCACAAGCATCTGCTCCACCTGCAGCAGCTGGAGATAAAAACCCTGACTGCATCATTGGTGACCCATGTTTGATAAGCATCTCTGGCACCTGCAGGAGCTGGCCCATGAAGATGGGGCTAAGTAGCTGCAGCTGCCAGCTCACCCATTCTGGAAGGAGGTCACTCTAACTCACCACACAAATCTCATCTAGCAGGAGCACTAAGCGTCTGATGGGTTCACTGCTGCAGTACATCTACATTGAATAGCTGAGGGGAAATAGAATACACAGGCATAATTTCCCCTGGGGAGGGCAGCAATTGCAGGCTCAGAGGAGCTGTCAAGGTGGGAGGGGGATGTAGGTCACCCTCCAGGGTCAGTAAGCTGATCCACTTCCTACTGCCAGACTCTTGCCAAGGAATGGAGGGCAGATGGAGGTTTTGCAAGCAGGAATAAATATGCTGTAGATCTTTTGTCTAACTTAGGAATACCCAGATTCCATTCACAGAAGAAATAGGCCAACTGGCTGACAATACACCGAATAAGGTTCTGAGGCGAGCTTAAAAACAAGCCTGAGTGCTACTGTGTCTTCATGGGTATGTAGTACGAATCCTTTACACACAACTGCAGCATTGAGTTTTTTATACCATCAGATATTCATACCTCTCCATTCATTTTAATTACCAGGACCATGGAGGCACGCCAGTCCGTTAATTAAGTTACACTTTCTATAATGTCAAGATCTGGCATTCGTTAAAGTTCTGCCTAATAGTCAGATAAAACAGGAAGTGATGCCCACCTCTGTGTGGCTAAGCAGATGGACCAGCATGTGGCTCTGGCTATATCTTTACTGGTTCACAATCAGGCAGGCCAACTTCTTCAAACAGGTCTACAACAACTTTTATTCTAGCAATTAAGCTCATTTCACATACCAACATACCACAGTTCGGCTGAGCAGATTATTTATAAATTGACTATTCAGCACGTAAACCTACAACTCAGATTTTTGCCCCCCCCCATTCAGACATGGCTACACACATGATTACAGATCTACTAATGCATTTGAGTCTGCCTACAGAGCTACGAGTTTCTGTCTCTGCTTCATACATTGTGAATGCTTTAAGAAAGTTCTGCATGTATCATGTGATATCATTCTAACTGTGATGATAGGAGGTACTGCCAGCTATGCATGGAGAAATAGGCAGTGAATGTATGACTTGGGCCAACATGGTTAGCTGGAATTTTGTAAATAATTATATGTCATTTGTATATCAAACTGATTTGTACAGATGCTTTTGTTGAAAACCTATTTGTGAGGTTTGCTTGTGTTACAGTGTATCAACAGTGCACCCTGATGGAATGAAAAGAAATGTACATGTATTATTGTAACTGAATTAACGGTATATGTTTTAACAGAGGACATAGGGACAGCAGAGGTTAACCAGCTAGCTTACTTTAAGAAAAATAAGGGAAATGTAAACAAGCTGTTAAACCATTAAAATGACACTCTACAGTGCTGATTAAGACAGAAGATGACAGTTCTGGAAGAAGCCATTGTTTATTAGTTCAGTAAAGAGAGGGGACGCCCCAGGCACTGCCATAAACATTTAGATGTGTATTGTAACCATCTATGCTAAATTCATGTATCAGCTTCAAAGGGGGTACTGTGAGACCCTAGAGTCAGGTGACCTGATGAGGTCATTCTGTCAGTCATCTTGGATATTACACTTTACAGGGAGTAATGTTTTGGGGAACCTCACTAGAAAAACTGCTCACATATTTCATTGTGCCTTGCTCTATCAAGTAAGTTATTAGGGAATAGTAATTCTTCTAGATGCAGTCAAGAATATAATGAAGCTTAGTTTAGACATTGGCTTTCTTTATTTGTATGAGTCTGTCCATCAATGTTATTTTCAATATTTTCTGTGATTTGAACTGTGGCTTAAAGTACATATATAATCAGTATTTTCATGCTCTTCTATTATTTATTATTAAATATATTTAAAACTTTTGTTGTGGCTGGACCTTGTAGAAAGTAACTTTTGAGAGTGCTTACATTTATTTGGTGCCACTGTGTGGGCCACTCCCTGTCAACTGCTACCATTTATATTAGTATTAATATTACACAGTATAATTGGACACTCTTTGTTAACAGCCTTAGAGTAGCTGCTGGGCAGAAGGGGACACAGCAGATAAATCTCTGCCAGCCCTTCCCAGATATGTGTGTGTGTTTGTAAAATCATATCTCAGTGTGTGTGTGTGTGTGTGTGTGTGTGTGTGTGTGTGTGTGTATATCATCTACTTGGAGCAGGGACACCAAGCACTGGGTTTACAAAGAGGGTTCTGGAGGTCATGACTTGGACACTTGATGGATGATCTAACCCTACAGATGTACCAGAGGGGCGTCTTAGTGGGGACCTGGAGGGAGACAGACAGATTCAGACTCTGGACTGAGTGTGTTCCCTGTGTGCTCTTAAGGTTTAATTGGGTTTGATGCAGAGAGGTCTGCATCTGGAAATGTTGAGTGTATCCATTTGTATTCCAAGTGCACATCCTTCTCCAGGGTCAGTGGTGAGAATTCAGGCTCCTTGATTACTGGCCCAGTGTGGGGACATCACAGTAACATTGCTATATCAATCTTGAAACGCTCAACTGTTCCACAAGAAGGAATTTTAACTTGCCAGTCTAATCCTATATCAGACACAGTAGTGAGTGAAGTGAGTCAGTAAAGAAAAATGAATTCTGAACTTTACTTTTAGTTTCATTTTCAGAAGCAACTTTTTAAATTAGATTTACCTTACAAACAACAGCAAAAAGGCACGGTCTCGTACATCACCTGCCACATGCAGCAAACTGCTCTGCCATGTAATAGCAATGGTCAGACCCTTGTGTACTTGTCAGACTTACTCTCACAATGGTTCTAGAACATTCACTTAGTTTGATCAGAATTGTACCTTTCATAAAACCTCCCATTTATCTTTGCAAGTCTCCTCACACACACATATCATTTGCCAACTTTAACTTTATCATTTTGCCTTTTAACTAATTCTGCCTCTCTGCTGGCTTGTACCGCTTTCTATTAAGTTGGATTAAGTTCATGCTATAATTTTTGAGACACTTCTACATCAGCCAGCCCAATCACAGTTCTGTCTTTGATTTGTTCTTCGTTTACACTGCTAAACTTAATTTGCAATTTCACACAGTCACCTTAAGAAGTGCATTTACCCGGATGCCATCTGCATCTTCGCTTAATTTGGTTGCTTCCCAAAATCATGTGAATCCATTTCCTGGCAGGCCAACAAAAGGGTTTCAAGAAGTGAAATGACCCTGGTGAATTAAACTTCACTATAGCTAATGAAAGTAGATTTTTCTGGGCTGAATGAATTTCATTTGGTAAAACAAGAATCTTATAAGGTAAAATGGCTTTTACTAGTAAAAGAATTTGATTATGAGCTAAACTCTCACATACAAATTTACATCAGGTTTTTGAAAGCACACACAGCACCTGCCTCATGTAGCACACAACACACACATAGACTAACATATACTGAGGCACTTGAAAGCAATCTTTCTGAAAAAAAAATTATTGCCTAGACCACCTGTTGGCAAATTTCTGCCTCAGCAAGCCCAAAGGCACTCAGAAAAAACATTACTTAACACCACACAGTCAATTCAGTGGAGCCCCAAACACTAATCCCCCTAAGACAAGGAATCACACATGCCAGGACTTTCATCATACAGGACATCACTGTGATGCTGATGCCGCTCTAACCAGGCTGAATAAGGAGAAGAAACCAGGTGATTATCAGAAGCCAGGATCTGCCAAATCACACATGCACTTAAGTCACTAGACCCCAGGTACCAGTACAATTCATTCATATTCCATGTTGGTGTAAATGACCTGAGATGTACCTCCTTGGACTATATGAAGAGAGACATTATGGAGCTCTCAGACTATGTGTCTCAGGCTGGTATGATCCTAGCACTGCACAGCATATTACCATCACCGAGGACGCTGCCACAATATGAGAAGAAGGTGATTGATTTCGACTGTTGCCTGTCTTTCTGGTGTCATTCTAAGTGATCCAATATTTATCAGCTTTAGACGGCATAGTTAATAGGCCACATTGCTTTGCCAAGTACAGTCTGCAGCTCTCCCCGCTAGGCTTTTGAATAATGGCTAAAACTTTATCCATCCTTATAGTTCCTTTTTTAGGCAATACCAAACTGACAAACCTATTGACATAGCAACATCAATTCAACTGAATCTTAATGCCAGGAGCTTAAATAAAAACTGCACTTTTTTCTAGCTCTCTTCAGACTAGAGAATACAGACATCTGTGCAGTTACTGGTTTAAACCATCAGAGTGTACCTCGGCAGTGCAAGGATTCAGTGCCTTTCACACGTTTAGCTGTACAGACAAGGGCTAAAGGTGAAGATGTCTCAATAAACATCAGTAACAAGATTACCTCTAGGGTGGTCAAACAGGATGATGTGCTGGAGTTCCTCCATGTGCAGATCACCATAGAGAAAATCCCCTACCATATCTTAGCCAGCTATAGCCACCCTCCATGTCCCAAGAAACTCACAATGCATACTTGGACCTGCTGGAGACGGTCAGCATCCAGCCTAATACCTCACTCATGACAGTTTTTAAATACCCCTCTATAGATCGAAAATCAAATTTACAGGACAGAGATTCCTCCTGGACTTTGTAAATGCAAATACATTTGACCAAATAGTGAATACTTCCACTAAAAGCTCCAACACACTGGACTTTGAACTTACATGCTACAACTCCCCTCGTGTCTCATCCTCCCTGGTAAGGTCCAACCATAAACTGTCTCATTTGAAATCAAAATCATCTCTGTAACTCCATTAAAACCAGTAATAGGAACTATTCCAAAGTAAATGACCTTTTACTAAGTGATGTCTTGTCACAAGTCAGTGCCCCTCCAAACTCAGAGAACACAGCAGCCTGTGCTGTATTGCTCTCAAACTGTACAGCCATGATAATGGAAGCATACAGGCTTCTGTACCTACCAGAACTAACCCCGGAAACAAACTGCCCTGGTGGCATCCCTAATTAAACAGTTTATAAAACAAACAGAAAAAAAATTATGGCAAAAATCAAGAAGGGTAATTCCCAAAAGTATAAAAACTCTCATCAGACTAAATAGGCAACTAAGAGAGCTAATTAGGTCAGATAAATCCATCTCATATGTTAAGATAGCACTGCAGGTGAAAGCTAATCAGAAGGCCTTCTACAGCTATGTCAAGGGTAGCACACAGCAATGTGTTGAAATGGTGGTTAATGGTGCCACATTCACCGAGCCTGGTGATATTGTGAACCTGTTAGTTGACAAATGTAATTCTAACTTTACCCCTTCTCACCCAACAATCCCCCAAGAAATACCTTCAAACATAACACCTCCAACAATAACTAAGGAGCATGTATTGGTTGCAGTCACTAAAGCCAAGAACACGGCCTTGATGGGCTCCGATAACATCCCAGGATGCATCCTGAACATCCTACAATATGACTTATCAGGACCACTGGAGTAGCTATTTAACAAAACTCTTAAAACAGCCTGTGTGCCGTGAAAATGGAGGACTGAAACAGTCATCCCCCTTCATAAGGATGAACCTTCAAAAGATCCTGGAAACTACAGACCCATTAGTCTGACTACTCTTTGTAAAGCTTTGTCAAAGGGATGTCATGCTTCCTGAACATGATGGACTTCTTTGAAAAGGTCACTGATGCAGCAGATGAGAGGAAAGCAATGCATACTGCCAACCTAGATCTGGCTAAAACCAACTGAGGCATTGTCAACAAACTTACAGAACTAGACACAAACCCCTTTAAAGCATGCTGGACAGCAAGCTGGCTCACAGATAGGACCCAAGAGATTAGGATCAGTGAGACCACCTCTATAAAGTGGCTGGTCACCAGTGGTTTCCTTCAGGGCACTTTGATGGGCCCACTCCTCTTTGACATCTACTTCTGGCTGACCAAGTTTGCAGATGATTTCAAACTGGGAGGAGTCATTGACCCCCCCCCCCCCAAAAAAAAAACGAGAACACCCTTCATGAAGGTCTAATACAGAGAAATGCTTTGTGCTAAATCCATGGCTTAAACTTCAATACCAAGAAATGCATAAATGCATTATAGTGCCTTTTGAGAAGTTGGCCACCCCAGGAAACTATATCATTAAAAAAAACACTCCTAAAAAGTTGATTCGCTAGTCAATGATCTGGGAGTACATATAGATCGTAACCCAGCCTTTGACCAACATGTGTCGAAGGTAGTAAGAAAATCCTTCTATGTTGTTCGACTTATAAGTAAGGGTATGGCATCTAGGCCCATAAAAGTCATTGTACCACTGTACTTTGAATATAATGGTGAATACCTTCACGAGGTGGACCATGTTTTTCAAAAAATCTCACCAAAACGACACTCATACATAGGCAGCATTTTATATTGCACATATCATGGACAGAAGTAGGGTAAACATAAAAAACCTAGCTGGGTGCACACGTCCCAAGATAAAAAAGTGCCCAGCATTGGTAGGCACACTGGTGCCAGGACTGGAAAAAATGACAGTGCAGAATCCTCAAGACATGGAAACATTCCTACAATGAGGCTGGGACAGGCGCAGGGGAGGATGGCCCCTTGTTGTAGAAGGAAGTAGCAGTCCACAAAAAATCACAAAAACTGATACGCCAAAAAGAGGATAAAAAAGAAATGATTTATTGTTACTATTAAGCAAGAAACCCAGAATTTCGAGACAGAAGATGTACAAAAATATTAAGAGAGAAATTAGAGGAAAGAAAAATACTTGCACAATAAAAGCAGTCAAAAGTTTCAAATGCAAATTTGTGTTCATTAATGCAACAGACTTAAGAAAAACATTACATAGACCAAAAAAACTTGGGTCATTTAGGAAAAGAAACAACGGAGGAATTGCAAAAATATAAAGAACAAAATCTATTGGTTTTTGAAAGGTATAAAAAAGAAATATGGACATCGGAAAGAAAGATAGATCTGATATGGTGCTATATTTACGCTAAGGAGAAAGCCATTTATCTATTTATAATAAATACAAAATAATAACAGTAATAATAATAATAAATAATAAATACAAATGAAGCATTCCCAAGGACAGTGGAAAAGAAATATAGGTAAAGGCATCCAGATATGGAAAATTTCACAATACAAAAAATACACAATAAGATCATAAACAGGGAACGTAGAACAGACGATTAGTAAAGTAGAAGTTAAACAAACAGAAGGTGAAGTTATGGAATACCTGCAAAGTGAAGGATTTAGTGTAGAAAGTCTAACATAGGTTCTATCACAGAATTGTGGAACAAGCCCCCCTCCAGTTAAGGTGACACTTTAAAACCAGTCTGGAAGACTGAATGGGTGATCACAAAGTTTCACTTGGGATACATGGGGACATCTATTTAATGGGGGCACTGTTAGTCTCCCACCAGTACTGGGTGGTGTAGTTGAGCTTCTTTATGGCCTACTTGGCCTTAAGCTTAGTAAGAAGCTATGAATGTATGTAAGACTAATTACATTCTGTAATTAATTAATTAACATTCAATTGTGTCCTCTATTGTGTAGCACTTCAGTTGATGTCCTACTGCCTATTTTTGTCTTTTGTATATATTTGTTTTTCTTTTCTCACTGGGTCTCCTTTACAAATGGGCATTTACCCAGAAGAGCTAATATGGTCAGTAAAAATAAATAAATAAATTAAATTAATACATAAAACTTTTCAAAAGTTAACAATACAACTCCAAATGAGAATTAGTTCTATTTGGTTACGTATCAACATTTGGAGACAAATGTAAGAATTTTAAGGGCTGAGATATATTTAAGTGTGGCAGTTTCACTGCCAGATTGGTACACAGACATCTGATTAATGGAATGTATATCCTCTTCAACAAGTATTTGATGTTAAGAGACTGTTAGCAACAGCAGAAAAGTCCTTGTAATTTACCTGTTTTCAGGATAAACAAATCTGTCTCCAGTGGGCATTGTATGACGGTGCCACTGTGGATAATCATGCGCATGCATGAGTGTGAAGGGGGGGGGGGGCTAGATTAAGACGAGGCCCAAAACATAACCTTTAACCTTAGTTGTGCCAAGAGAATTAAAAAAAAAAGGCTTCTGCTGCATGGCTTCAAAACTGAAGCTCTAAGTTCTTCAATAACTGCTAAATGAAGTCCCTGCAGATCTTATCTGGCAGGAATCTACACATCTGTATTTGCCTTTAGCAGTTCGCGTACTAACCTGACAGATGATCAGCCAAACAAGCACCCATTAGCAAGAGCCAGGCAAGATCTTGGGGTCATTTAAATATGAGCTTTAAGATGTTTCCATTAACACCTTCCAGCACAAAAACTAATTAACACTACATTATGTTAAAGACATTAGACATCAGCACACACCATTCTGAATGTGGTATACATTTACTGATATGCAAATCTTGGAACAATAACAGGCCTTTCAAAAAATAATCACACCATAATAAGATCTGCTAACTGGACAGTCTGATAAAAAGCCAAATAATGTACTGTTTGCAAACTAGTTAAAGTACAGTATACAAGCGGACCATCATTTTAAGATGCAACTGTTACTCCATTATTCAAAGTGGAAGAAAGACATTCAGTGCCCTTTCTATATCCAAGTCATGCATGTAAAAAAAGAATAAAAGAAAACATAAAGCGCTAAGTGCTCAGCAAACTTTGATTAGCATGTTAACAACTTCACAGTACTTCTTGAGAATACATTAATAATGAATCTGTACAGAAGCTAAGGGTATGGGACACTCTGAAGTGTTAGGCCATCCTTTTCTTCTTCTCTTCAAGCAGGCAGACCACTCCCATGCAAATCCAATGAATGCACATCTTAGTAAGGCACAGTCAAAACAAAACACAAAGTAAGATAAGCCCCCTGCTGCAAGGCAGAATTTAACAATTAACCCCCTTTTGGAACTGTTGAAATGATAACCTTTAACAACCTACTACTAATCTAACAAAAGAATTTACCAAAACAATGCGAGGAGAGCACAGTGTTTTGAAATCTTAGTAATAACAGGTAAAAAGTAAACATAAAAGTCATAACTGCTTCCCATAATCCTGAGTCTAATTAACTGCAGTTTAATCAGCATTTATTATATGACAGCTGTGAATGTCTCAAGCAAAATTACGGGATGTAAAATTAAAATAGTGGACACACAGTTTGTTTGTCCTGCCTTTATGGCCGGGTCATGACTGAAAAGGGCCTTTGGATCAGGCCACTTGCCTGGACAGCAAACAGGTTAAGAGATCACATGCTTCTTTACACTGGCCAAGTAAAATGTTCCAGTTTTATAAAAGGACTCAGCCTGCATCTCAAAGCTTTCACTTTGTGTGAAATTTGTGAATGCTGTGAGTGATCCAGGGATAAAGTCATCACCCATCACCATAGCTCTCAACCAATTGAAGACAAATCTCAACAGAATCAGGGGACAAATCCTCAAATAATCAGGAACAATCAGGGACATTTTTTAAATATTTGTACTATTAACCTGAAACATTTGCAGAGTAGAGAATGTGGATTAATATAGGTTTTCTGATGTAAAACGTCTATAACTCTGAATAACTATCATTATTTATTAAGGGCAATTCACCACCTTTTCTTCAGCAGTCACCGGTTTTAAGAGGGATTAAGAGGGACAGACCGAAAATCGGAGTCTATATCAGGGAAGTCTAAAGATCAGGGACAGTTGAGAGGTCTGCCCATCACCTCTCTTGCCTAGTTATTTTATTTAACATTTGTTTACTGGGAAACTCTGACTGGACACAGGTCCTTTTTCAGCGGAGGCCAGAGGAGAAAAGCTCCATGAGTAACAGTAAATTTTATTGCCCGAATTACAATAAAGTATAAAGTACACAAAATGTAGTATACATAAGAAAATACAATTTTGTTACATCATGACAACAAAACCTAGGCTTTGAATATAGCTAGTACTATTTGTAAATTATGACTTATGTCAAGATATAAGGTTAAGACAGGCAGGTAGGAATAAAAGATTAAACACCGGGGAAGAAGTTGGATATGATTGGGGTGTACTGTGATGTATCATAGCATAATTAATAATAATCACATAACCCCCCTACCTATTTCCTCCCATCTGTAGAGGTATATCTTTCAAATATAACCCTTTAAACCCCCACTACAATAAGACTGCTCTTTATTAACCACAGATTTACAACTAACATCATGCTACAACCCATTGCTATCCATTGCTATCTTTCTATCTATTTTGACCTCTATATCTCACCCTATATGGCAACACCAATCTTGTATATAGACCTACTACTCTTGGCTGTAACTTGCCTAATCATTTCTTTAATAATTTCAACATGTTCATATATGTTTGCTACTAAATGCTTTTGTAAAATTGCTGCTATTGATATGTTAACTACCTAAATAGTTCCTACTGTATATCACTATCTATATTATGGGCTATGAAATGTTTTTGATTACTTGGAGCTTTTCTCCCCGGGCCTCCGCTGAAAACGGATTTGTATCCAGTCAGACTTTCCCGGTTAACAAATGTAAAATAAAAATAAAATAAAATAAATAAATTCACGAGGGGTTAGTACAGGAACAATGCCACTTATCTTTTAGAAAAAGCTTTAAGTGATGGCTTAAAGTGGTTAGTGGATGAGATTGAAAGTATGGAGTTAGTAAGGGAGTTCCATATACAAGATATATAGTTGGAAAATAAAGATTCTCCTGCAGTGTTGTTGGCCTTGGAGATGGTGAGTAAGTTCTTGCTGTTAGAGCAAAGTGGTCTGCTGGAACTGTAAGGAAGGATGAGGTTTTGTAGTGCAGGTATTCTGGTTGGTTATGTTACGATTTTGTGAGTTAGAAAGAGTTGGTTGTAAAGAATAATATTTGGAAGCTCAAGCCAGTCTAGTATCCTTAAAACTGTACAATGATGTGTTCTATATGGGCAGTCAGATGCAAACCTAGCAATTTTATTATAACATGCTTCTAGCTTAGATAGGTCAGTTTCCTAAGATTAGTTAAAATTGGAGTGGCATATAATAGAGTGGAGAACAGATGGGTTTGTGCTAATGTAATTTTGGCCATTTTGATCAGGAACCTTTTGTGCCTATATAGACTTTCAAGTTTCTTATGGACTTTTTTATTGTTTGGGAGACATGTAAGTCACATTTTAGGCTATTGTCTATTTCCACTCCAAGAAGCTTTGTATGGGTTGTCAGGGAGATGACAGTATTGCTTTTGGCTATTATGTTAAATGGTGGGCATGACATAGATGTCTTGTTAGGTTGGAAGATTAATAATTTAGTTTTGTTTGGGTTCAAGATTACATGGGTATTGGCTAACCATGTTTCATCAGAAGTGAAAGATTCCTGTGATTGAGAATGAACAGCTGATAGAGAACTGGCAGCACAGATAAGTGTTGAACCATCTGCATACTGTATTATAGACCCATGTGGAGTAGCTTTGTAAATTCTTAGTAAAGAGGGAGAAAAGGAGAGGGTCCAAGATAGACCCTTGGGGAACACCAATGGATAAAGAAAGGCATGGAGATAGGTCACCTTATCATAGATCAGACTGTTGAAAACCACATAAATAGTTATGAAACCATGCTGTGGCAGACGGTGAGAAGCATAGTTCAGTTAGTACATCTATTAGTTTGGAATGGGAGACCATATCAAAAGCTTTTGATAGGTCTGGAATGACGGCAGATACAAAGTTGTTGTTATTCCTGTGATGGTTTACGGTATTAGTGAAGGATAAGAGAGCAGTAGTGGTACTATGTGATGGGCGAAACCCATGCTGAGTGTTTCAAAGAAGGTTATTTGTAAGTAAGAATTTCATGACCTGGAGATGAATACACCTTTTGAATAGATTAGAAAGGGGTGAAAGAATAACAATTGGCTGATAGTTTGCCAGTTCTGTGGAAGGTCCTCCTTTATGAAATGGAGTTACAAGAGAGACTTTCCATAGTTGAGAGACCTTGTTTTCGAAAAAAGATCTATTTATAAGAATTGATAGTGGAAAGGCTATAGATTCAGCTGCAATTTTGAGGTGAGGTATTCACTGGGTAAGTTATCTATGGCAAGTGCAGTAGATTTTAGTTTCTGGAGTACTTTTCTTATAGTGGCTGTAGGACCATACAAACACAGTACATAAAACATGAAGTGATAGTGAATAAAATACAAAGAATGGGCGAAGTTAAGGACACAAAAGTACATAAGCAGAGTGGGAGGATAAAATTATACTGCTATCAATATACGTTTAACTACAAAGTTTACTTTACATTTAGGAAGAAAGTGTATATAAGTTTGGTACATAGATGTCTGCGGGGATGACAACTGAAGCAGTGCAGACTAGTAGGGTAGCTAGCATAATTTAGATATTAGTTGATCTGGGATATGTGCCCTGCTGCGTTGCAAGAACATTTAGCTTGATTAAATCGATAATATTTTAGCAAGCCATGGAACGCAGGGTAAGACGAAGCGGGTTTGATTCCTTCCCTCTCCACTTGCTTGCTGTGCGACTCTCGGCAACCCATTTAACCAGACATTTCTTCTGAGTTGTCCCCGAGGAAGATATACTGGTGTCCATTGAGCTAGACAGTTAACAAATGAAAACAATTCTGCAGGAATTCATAATTTGAACTGGAATTAACCAGAGAGGACATCAGTCTCACAGCCGGATCTCTTATGCCCAGTAGTCACGGGCACATGGCTGCAGTGTTGCACTTTGGCCATTACAGAAATCGCAGCTACAAAAGAAAAGTGCACAGCACTCACTGCCCTACTCTTGCATGGGCCAAGGAAGTGGTCTTTGGATCATCGGCAGGAGGATAGAAACAACTGCACTTCACAAAGGCTAAACAGAGCTTCCAAAGGTTAAAACAAGGCAGGAAAAAGCATAAAGAGGTAAAAATTAAAGGTGAAACTTTATCAAAACAGTGTGAAATAGTATTCAGTAACAAAGAAAAGAAGTTAACATAAAGCACTCCAACACTACTCATCAGCAATTTCCAGTACTGCAGTATAAGTCACAAAAATACTGTGACTGGTACTAGATCTGAAAAAGAACACAAAACCCAACATATGTACAGTTCTCTGAAAATGAAGGGAGGGACCCTGTCTTACAGCAGTGATCTCTCTGAAAATGAAGGGGGGGGGGTCCTGTCTTACCACAGTGATCTCTCTGAAAATGAAGGGAGGGACCCTGTATTACCACAGTGATCTCTCTGAAAATGAAGGGAGGGACCCTGTATTACCACAGTGATCTCTCTGAAAATGAAGGGAGGGACCCTGTCTTACTGCAGTGATCTCTCTGAAAATGAAGGGATGGACCCTGTATTACCACAGTGATCTCTCTGAAAATGAAGGGAGGGACCCTGTATTACCACAGTGATCTCTCTGAAAATGAAGGGAGGGACCCTGTCTTACTGCAGTGATCTCTCTGAAAATGAAGGGAGGGACCCTGTCTTACAGCAGTGATCTCTCTGAAAATGAAGGGGGGGGGGTACTGTCTTACCACAGTGATCTTTCTGAAAATGAAGAGAGGGACCCTGTCTTACCGCAGTGATCTCTCTGAAAATGAAGGGAGGGACCCTGTCTTACCGCAGTGATCTCTCTGAAAATTAAGGGAGGGACCCTGTCTTACCGCAGTGATCTCTCTGAAAATGAAGAGAAGGACCCTGTCTTACCGCAGTGATCTCTCTGAAAATGAAGGGAGGGACCCTGTCTTACCGCAGTGATCTCTCTGAAAAGGAAGGGAAGGACCCTATCTTACTGCAGTGATCTCTCTGAAAATGAAGCGAGGGACCCTGTCTTACTGCAGTGATCTCTCTGAAAATGAAGGGAGCGACCCAGTCTTACCGCAGTGATCTCTCTGAAAATGAAGGGAGGGACCCTGTCTTACAGCAGGGATCTCTCTGAAAATGAAGGGGGGGTTCTGTCTTACCGCAGTGATCTCTCTGAAAATGAAGGGAGGGACCCTGTCTTACAGCAGTGATCTCTCTGAAAATGAAGGAATGGACCCTGTCTTACTGCAGTGATTTCTCTGAAAATGAAGGGGGGGACCCTGTCTTACAGCACTGATCCTGCAGTTCAAACTACTATTACGCGAGTATACAGACACAATGTTGTGATTGTTGTATAAATAAATAAATAAACTGTTATACATCTCACTGATGCAAAAATTTGTAGTATGAATGGGAAGCACTAAACAGCGCACCCCTACTTCGTAGTGATGGATGAATGTTCTTTGATGTGTCCTGGTGGACAGCCAAAGCAATTCCTGCATCACGTTCTAAGCTGGCCATCCGCTGTGTAATATTCACCAAATTCTGAATGGATACCTACACAGCAGCCGCCTTATAAATATCTGGTCCAAATTAATTTTAAAAGAGACGGCAGTGGTAAATGCTGACCTTGGGGAATAAACCCCAACCTGCACAGTCAGTTTGGTTGTACATTCAAAATAAAAGGCAGAAGACACCACAGCTAGACAACCACTTGGAAAGTTCTGTTTAGTAAATAGAAATGGTTTTATCCTTCATACCAAAAAGCTGATTAGACTGTCTATTTTGCCCCTTTAGTGTAGTAATGAGTTGGGTTCAACAAAAATGGTATGGCAAAATTATTTTGTTCTGGCTAAAGTAACTATAAGGAAAGTGTTTAAGACAGTAGAAACAAGTTCCACATGCAGGCAACAGAATGACTTAATAGGCCTCAGATAAAGCACTTCTATCTTGAACGTTTTTACTGGAATCTGATAAGGTAAAACTGGCTATAAGAGAAGCTAAAGCAGATGAATGCACCTTAGCAGAAAAGTAAACCAAGATAGTGTAATATAGAATAATACAGAATTTGAGGCATTGAATGAAAAGCTGGACGTCACACTTTCTTTTTTACAAATCTGCTCCATTTAAATAAGAGAGATTTTTTAGTGATAGTAGGTCAGTGAGTGTCACTTAAAATTAATAACATAGCTACAGAAATAAAAATGTCACTCATGGAATATGATTACTTCGCACAACTATTTAAAGCATCAGAGGTCAACAGTAAGTAAATTAATTCCCAGTCTATCCTATCTCTAGCCCCTCTCCATGCTTGCATCTTCCTCTTTTCTCCTACCTCATTTAGTTATGACATTATTAACTTTTTGGCCCCAAAACTTGGACCGAACCACAAAAGGAGGAAGAGTATCGATATTCGTCAAAGATACCCACACCTCCAGGTTGCTGGCACAACGTGAAGCATCAGAGACTATCCATGTGCAACTAACTGTGGGTAAAACTGCCTTCCAGTTTATAGCCTGCTATAGACCACCCTCCCAAACACAGGAACCCCACTCGGCCTTCCTGAGAATACTGGAAAATATGAAGGTCTCTCCAAACACCATTATATTGGGCGACTTCAACTACCCAAACATAGACTGGGAGCATTACTCTAGCTCCAACACCCTAGCCCAAAGGTTCCTAAAATTTATAAACTCAAATGCTATGAAACAACTTGTTACCACTCCCACAAGAGGGGAAAACATACTGGACCTAATCATCGCCAACATGGGGACACTATGCTCCAGACCAGAAGTGTATCCCTCACTGGTAAGATCAGACCATAAACTAATCTCACTGGATATTCACATCCCGACCCCACCTCCTGCCCAGAAAACCACAGTGAAAAACTTCTCTAAAGCAAATTTCACACGCCACAAAACCGAGGCGAAATCCTTCAAAGCCCCCGGGCCTGTGGAAAATACGGCCCAGACCGCAGAATCCTTTATAAACGCATTCTATGAACACCTTCAGGAATGCATGGATCATGCAATCCCAAATAAAACCAAGACCCAATCCTCCAAAGGCAGACGTCTTGTCTGGTGGACCCCAGCCATAAACAAACTATACAATAGAAGGAGGAAGCTACTACATGACAGAGCAAAATCCCAAAAAGGGAAGGCATCTCTGATCAGTATTAGCAAAAAACTACGGGTACTCATAAAATCGTCTAAGGCCAGCTTCGAGAGAAAAATTGCACAGGACACTAAGGATAATCACAAGGCTTTCTTTAGTTATGTTAGGAACCTGGGTGGGAATTCCCAGATATGCTCAGAATTAGTCCAAAATGACAAAATATACACCGAGCCCACAGACATTGCCAACATCCTAGCTGACAGGTTCAGTGCAAACTCCCCCCCGCCCTCCCCACCAAAAGAGCAAATATCTATCCCAACAGAGTGCTGCCCCCCTGACATCTCAGATGCTCAGGTAAGAGCCGCCCTATTCACAAAAAAAACACAGCATCAATGCGACCAGATGGTGTCCCGGGCTGCGTCCTACATGAACTCCAAGAAGAGCTAAACCCAAACATAAAACTACTGTTCAATCTTAGCCTTACTACAGGATATGTACCCAAAGAGTGGTGTACAGCAACAGTGGTCCCTCTCCACAAAGGTGGTGCCTCAACGGATCCTGGAAACTATCGCCCCATAAGCCTGACTAGCTTGGTCTGCAAAGCTATGGAAAGGATCATCATGGACCTCATAAATAAAGATATTGGGGACCTAAAGACACTGCATCCTACCCAGTTTAGCTTTGTTAAGGGCAGATCCTGCCTCTTAAACCTGGTTGATTTCTTTGAAACAGTCACCAAGGCCATTGACGAGGGGAAGGTGGTCCACACAGCCTACCTGGACCTCGCAAAAGCCTTCGATATAATACCCCACTCGGGCATTATAGATAAGCTCACCAGCTTAAATATAAACCCCTATGTCACTAGATGGGTTGCCAACTGGCTCAAGGACAGAACCCACATGGTTAGAATTGCTGGAGCCATGTCAGACTCCAAACCAGTTACAAGTGGCATCCCACAAGGCTCAGTCCTGGGACCTCTCTTGTTCGGTATATATTTCTCGGCGGTACAGGCCAACACGGAAGGACTGTGGCTGACCAAGTTCACAGATGACTGCAAACTGGGCGCCATAATCAACTCTCCAGCTATCAAGCATCCTCCAAAAGGGCCTCATAGAAACAGACAACTGGTGCCAGAGCCATGGCCTCAAGCTAAATGCCAAAAAGTGTATAGTCATCCCCTTTGGCAAAAACAAAGTGGCCACAAATTACCACATAGGTGGTAATCCATTAAGTACAGAAGAAGTCATTAGGGACCTGGGGACCCAAGTTGATAGCAATCTCTCATTTGACAACCATGTGGCCAAAATGGTTAGAAAAACATTTTATATAGCCCACCTAATCATGAAGGCATTCACATCTAGATCAGGGGAGGTCATCGTGCCTCTTTACTCATCCCTCATCAGGCCCATAATTGAGTACAATGCCCCTTTTGGGATGTACCTTGCCAGACACCTGCAGCAACTGGAAAGACCCCAGAAGTACCTCACCAAGAGGATCAAAGGGCTCAAACAGATGCCATATGCTGCCCGGTTAAAGAAACTCCAGCTCTACTCAGTGGCATACCGCCTGCTCAGAGGCGATCTGTGCCTGACGTATAAAGCCATGTCCAACCCGGAATTAATGGACATGCTACACCTCAGAAAATCCAAATCCCATCGAGCTACGCACTCGAGAGACTTGAACCTCAGCACTGAAATAAATAGGACATGCTGGAGGGACATATTCATAACCCAGAGGCTCCCTTCCTCTGGAATAAAATCCCAGTCCAGGTTAGGCAGAGTCCCACATTGACTCTCTTGAAGAGGAATCTTGATGAGTGGATGGGAGATCGTAGGTTTACCCCGGCTATCACTTCTGTGTCACTGTTAGACAGAGGCACAGTATACTAACCTCAAAAAAAGGCATAGAAAAATTAATTTAAAATGGGTGGCGAAAGCCAAACACACTCTGGCTAGGTTTATAAATGCCCTAGGGCAGATAGCCTAGTATGAACCTATGAACCTATATATAACTGTTGTCATATGCAGCTGACATACTGACTTCTAACATGCATTACTGATACTTTCTATTGATGTACATTTGAGTTTTGCATTCAAGGATGTTTGCATACAGCTGATCTTGTTACGTCTGATGTAACTGTGTTTTGCCTGTCATTACAATGGGAGTATGGGGACTACAGGCAGTACCTGTGACTACTGGCAGTACTGTGTGTACTGACAGTACTGGGAGTTCTGAGAGTACTGGCAGCACTGTGGGTAGTGACAGTACTGGGAGGAAAGTAAGTACTGGTAGTTTAAAGAGTACTAGGAGTACTGGTATTAGACTTACAAGCAAAGCCAGATCATGGTCAAATGGGGTCCTAGGCAGAAGAACAGACCAGCCCCCCCCAGGCATTCTTGTATCCCATTACTTGAATCTCTCTCCGCAATTACTATAAGTTTGCTCAAAACTATCAGCGTGCATACTATTTTTTCTTACTTACGAAATATAGGCAGATATATGGATTTAATTTAAAACTTTAATTGAAATATCCTTTAACCAGGTTAGTTACATTAGGTTAATAGCACCTTTTCAAGGAAGACCCCGGGTAGTATTTGTACTACTAGGGGCAATTTGGCCAGGGCACTGGGGAACTACCCCCTATCTTTTCATTAGCTAAGGTGCATTAAAATATTTGACAGCGCCTACTATTAAAGCTGACAGATGAGGCCTGATTTTAACATCTCATACAAAAGAAGACACTGCAGTATAAACAATCCATCTACATGATGTGGGAATAGAACCCACAGTCTTCTGCACCAAAGGCAATTATGCTACCTGTTGTGTTACTAACACTGATTTCAAATTCTATAGCACATGCACTAATGGTCATATGCTAAATATAACCTTTGGACCTTGAAAACAGACTTAGCATGAGCAACAGTAAATTCTCTTCCCTCAAAGCTCACATTTCTTAAAAATGCACTGAAACCCACATTCCTTGAAAATGCACCCCTGTAGTTTGAAGATTTTTTTTTATTAAGCAGTGAAATAAAATGTGAAAAACAATGAAAGACAAAATTACAATCAACTCTGAGGAGTAAGTGATGGGTCTGGTAGCTGGTGTAGGGAATTAAGGGTCTTGTCTCTTGTAGCCAAGGTATAGGGTTTGAGCCTGGGTAAGCTAATTAACTAACCTGTCATTCCTAACTATGGTGTATTACACACACACACATACACTCCCTCCCCTAGAAGAATGTATCATGAGTACAGAAAAGTACCTCCTGAAGAAATGGCTTGTCTCCTGGTCTTGTGTGCAAAATAAGCAGCTATCAGGTTCAAACTTTTGAGAGATTGAACTTCCAAAGTAGTCCTCTGGCTCACATGTTTGAGAAATGTTTAAATCCCCTGTTGCTGTGCGTGCATAAGATATAGACAGTATCCTTAAAGAAGAAATCTAATAATTGTTTAATTTTCATTAAAAATTAAATGTTGTGGCAGCCACCAGCCAGTGGAGTCCTAGGCAGCTGCCTAGAAAACCTAGTGCTGGATCTGACTCTGCTTGAAGGCTTCCTGTCACTTCTGATACTGCCTTTTTCAGCAGTGTTGCTGCAGCCTGGTTTGCTTATGATAAAAAAAAAATGTGATAGTGCAATGTTTTTCTGCTCTGATTAGCGAGAATAAACATTTCACATTTCTGCATAGTCTTTTCCCTGTCCTCTATTTTAACAACATCTTCTGGGAAGGAGGACCCCCCCCCCAAAAAAAAAAAACTTTTTTTCCAAGGACCACCTAGAAAAGAAAAAGATCCTTACCATCATCTAAATCTGGGAAAGAAGGGATCTAAGCAAAGAGTATGCATAAAGCAGCAGCCTTGAAACTGGTTTCAAGCGTATGGCCCGAGACACAATGGAGACATCTACCTTATCAGCTGAGTGTGCAACCGTTTAAATGTTATACCTTTAGGAGACATAAGAACTTCACTGAATTAGGGCCTTCATTTATTTCAATATTTCATTCTGGTACTGCATCATTTGGGTCTGGTACTATAACAGATACAAGCTGTGGACATGTATATATTTTTCTTTTTTTGCCACTGATTGGATAGGTGGTTGTGAAACCATTGCATAACCTCTGCAGACATACATTGCACCAGTCATCACACCTTGATCCACACTGGCAGTTAAGGTACTGTAACTGAGATGGAAATCACATATCTCAGCAGTCAGTATGCTGTATTTAGAAGGAAGATTTTTTTTTTTCAAGTGTTTTTGATAGTGGACAAATGTTAGCAATAGGGCAGAAGTCTGAGGGCTCTGCTTCTTCCTGTGTTTTTGGAAGAGATATAACGAGCATTTGTTTAAAAATAAGTTTTCATAGCAAGGGATAAGCTAAATAGAAATGCAGGAGGCTTCTGTGAAAAGCGTTGCGTACACTGAGAATTTCAGAGTACCGATGATTTCTCCCTGTGAGACACCTGATGAGAGCTCCATTCACTGTTACTTTTTATAGATTACCATTCCTTAAATTCCCTTTCCCTTAGATGACTTTACCTTAAACACATTTTTTTCCTATATATTTCTTGACCAGAAGTAGGACAGGTAAAATCAGTAATAGCCACTCATTTTCTGTGTTCTGTAAAGATGTAATTTTTAGGCTGCCCCAGATAAAGTGATTTTTAATAAATTTTGTACCATATCCACAAGCTATCATTCCTTTAAATCCTTTCCAAGAAAACCACTGCTGGATGGAAGTCTCATGCAGAAATAGAACACCCGTACCAGTACTTTGTTAGTATTCCCTCTTGTCAGGGCATTCTTACAAATAGCATCTAACAATAAACAACACATCAGTATATATCATAACCCCTTAGTATGTATTTGGTATTGACAAAAAATCTAAGCTTACAAATCACTGCATGAACTACTGAAGCAAAGTGGAATGACTGTTTCAGATGGGGAAAAATAAACAAAGAATAAGAAATAAAAAGCATGCACTGTGCTCTCACGTTTATAGTTCAGGTTACTCTAATGCCCATGATATGAAACTGCTCCCCGTACTGCTCAAAAAAATCAGGCTAGAAAATTTGGTTGGCTGTGTAAGGTTGACCTTCATTTGTATTATGAATTCCTGCAGCAATGATCCTTATGATGAAAATCAGTTAACACAAGGCAATGGCAAGTATTTTTTCAATGGCAACAGTCTAAATGGTACTGAAGGGCCGCGGTGGTGCAGCGGTTAGCGTTGTCGCCTCACAGCAAGAAGTTCTCCCATTCGATTCTCGCCTGGAGCGCCTTCTGTGTGGAGTCTGCATGTCCTCCCCATGGTTGAGTTACGCTTAAAGACATGCAGATAGGTGCATGCATGAATGGGTGTGCCTTCTTTGAAGGTTGGGTGTTGGGCTGGCAACTCGGTACTCTAAAAATCTACTGCCAATCATTAACAGACCAGAATTCCGCTGTAGTGACCCCTAACCAGGAAAAGCCAAAAGCCAAATAACAACAGTCTAAATGGTACTGAAATATTGCAATATCTGCATTAATAATTTCCATAATGCCTATCAACCTCTTAGCACAGAAATCTGGAAAATGCCTCAAATAATCAAGGGACAAAGGCTCAAAAATAAGGAGAGATTTGTGTTAGCATGCATTTCCTGAAGGATATGAAGTCTGAAACTGAAATGTATGTCATTATTTAATGACTTCAATCAGAAAACTTTATGAGAACAGACCAAAAATATGAGGCAAAAAATCTGTGCATTATGCAAAGATCTGGACAGTTGAAAGTTATGATTTACATAATGCCATAATAGTGACCTTTCTCATAACAAGGGCCTATTCATTAGATATACAGGCACTATTTTGAGAAGCATTACCTCCAGAGGCAAACAATTTATGCAATGTGAGTTTGCATAGGAAGATAATAAAAACATATAAAAAGCGACTGTGCCATAAAGAATGATTATACAGTATAACTAATAGTATACAGATTGGCTCTGGGCATTGAACACAAACACTCAAAGTAATTACTGATGTAATGCAACACTTTATAGCAAGCTTACTGGCAGGAAACCAATGCACAGAGAAATTATTACCATAGTGGCCTACTATATAAACTGCCTACTGTATAAACTGACAATTGAAAACTATAAATTATAGTACTATGCTTAACAAGAGTCCCTGGAAGCAAAGGCAGTAACAAGAATGTCAGTGTACAGGAGAACTGAGTGACTGTGATGCTAGTAGCAAGCTTATCAGCTGACACTGACAGTAGAGTGAAATCGAGATGTAAAATGAATAATATTAAAATGCAAAGAAAGGTTAACTCCATGGAGCAGCGAGAGAGAAAGTTCTAACAACAACAACCATTTGGCTACCCCAGGTTCTAGTTATCTTCCATTATGTTGGAGGAGCTAGTCAGGTAGGTAGGAGCAAAAGGTCACCCATCTGGGGGTGGGGGGTGCAGTCTGATTAGCCCCTGTGTTGATCCTTAAAAAAATAAATCAATAATCCAGCAGCAGACAACATTACACTCCATATGTTTTGTCACACCAAGCAGTGCATGTGTACTATTGTTAAAACCCTTTAGGACAGAACTATAGCCTGCTTTTGTGGCACGCAAACAGGGGCTGCAGAGGAAGCAGAAAGATAACCCCTTGTGGCTGCTTGGATGACAACTTCTCCAACAGTCATGTCTTACTCACGCACTTAATAATGAAAGATGTTAGTTTACTAGCCAAACATCACTCTCATAGGTGACTTCAAACATGTTAAGTCCAGAAATTTCAGAACTTCATCAATACAACCTCTCTGAACCAGGGTCAACAAAACCCTAGATTTCTGTCCTTACTGATATGGGGCAGCTTTGCTCTCCACCGATTCTAACCTTCTCCATGGTCACAGCAGACCACAAATCAGTCACATTTACCATATTAATGAAGCAACTTTCAATAACTCAGTATTCACAAATTATCCGATGGGTCACCTACTAAAACTGAGTGATGACCTGGCAAAATTAGAAAGTCCCTACCATCTTAATGATTCCACTGCTTATGCCCCTTCCATCTTAATGACCCCACTGCTTATGCCCCTTTCATCTTAATGATTTCACCACTTATGCGGAATCCATTAGAACAAAATTCTACGCATATCTAGTTAGCTGCATAGATACATTT
The DNA here is from genome assembly GCF_019279795.1 of Protopterus annectens. Lineage (NCBI taxonomy): Eukaryota > Metazoa > Chordata > Ceratodontiformes > Protopteridae > Protopterus > Protopterus annectens. The sequence goes on along the minus strand of NC_056729.1, from coordinate 1,732,022,802 downwards.
GTCCTTCTCCAAGGTAAGTTTGACTCCAATTTTAAGAATATACCCCAATGGTAGAGCCCAAATACAAACAGGCTGTATATAAAAAAAAAATCTCATTCCATGCAAAAATGAATGTATGTATTTTATTTATTTATTGACATCTCAATACTGGGAAAGTCTGACAGGCTAGGTGCCCATTTTCAGCTGAGGCCCCAAGGAGACAAGCTCCAAAATATTACAAATGCATTTTAAAAATAATTTTGCAATCTTCAAAAATAAATAGAAAAACATGTACACTTTACCATTAAAGCCAATAATTCTGGTGGCGATGCCCTCTTCGCCAACTCCATTGCAAGGATGGGAGCAACTCCCAAATCTACCTCAGAAATACTACCTCTCACAAACAGTTCAAAAGAACCTTAAAGAATATCTCAAGACACTATGGCTATGCCCATGTCCTGAACCTGATTAAGCTAATATTTCATACCTTCACACCAAATCTATCCAGTCCTCATCTCCTAATTCTTGTTCCCTTATCACTTATCTGGAAATACATTTTTACCACAAATATAAGATGGTGACTCTTGAACTTGATATACTCTATTAGTATATTATATTTCCCTGTCATGTTTTACCAGATGATTGATCTTTGTCTCATTATACTTCTATGTAAATGGACACTTATTTATACTTTTTGTAACTTGCATTGTTATAACCTGGATTTTTTTATATAACTTGTTTTGAGATTTTGTGTTTTAAGATTATGATTGGAGCTTTTCTCCTCTGGCCTCTACTGAAAAAGGATATGCATCCAGTTGGACCAGCCCGGTTAACAAATGTAAAATAAATAATAAAATAAAATAAATAACGAAATTACGCATAATATTTACCGAGGCAGTGCTAGCCACCTGGTGGTATAAACCTTGACTCTAGATGATTGTCACTGTTGAAGTGATACCCCAACCCCAGATGTAAAAATGGGAAAGGGGGTAACTGGATTTATGAAATCATTGGTGATAAACAGATATAACTAATGACAATGACTTAATATTTAGAGAAAAAACAGGGTTATAGCATACTTAAAAGAGAGACAGGGGAGAAAAATTGTTTAAAGTAAGGAAGTGAGAGGGAAGACTGGAGACTAAGGAGGTGTAATATATGAAGAGGCACGTGTTCATATTTAGGGATACACTTTATCCTGGAGTCGAGTAAGAACAGAGCCAGAGTTTTGCTCTGAAGTCGTTCAGAGTGGTTCTGAAGGATGGGAGGGTATTGACCGGATGGATACAAGTGAGGAGTTCCAGACCTTAGCAACATGGTACGAGTACAGACCATGCCCAAAAGGTATGACATGTTTGTGGACAGAGAGGAGTTTTTGGTACTGGATCACAATGGCTGATTGGGAACATAGCTGTGTAGAATGGTGTTCAGATGGATGTTTGATCATTTTAAAAGTGGTAAGAAGTTGGGTAATATATTAGTTGAGGGGGTAGTTCTAAACAACTTAGTCTTTTTATTGCTTTACAGTTGCGGGTTCTAAAAGGGGGTATTTGGTGCAAATTTAGCCGCTTTATTATAGCATTGTTTAAGTTTTGATTTTTGTGATGGCGGGAGGTTAATAAGGTTGGGAACACCATAATGAAGTGTGGGGAGGAGATATGTATTGGCTCTTGCAGTTTTAGTTGCACTAATGAGAAGGTTTTAAGCTCTATAAAGCATCCCTAGTTTTTTGTGAATTTTATTACGCAATTTTGCATGTGCAAGTCAAATTTAACATTATCATGTGCTATCACCCCTAATAATTTGCTATGAGAAATGACTTCAATGGCTGCATTTTTTAAAACCTTTATTAAATTATCACTTGTGACATAGGCAAATTTAAATTTATAAAAAAGTAACCAAACCGCATTATCAAGTTTATATTTACAAACATTATACACCACATACTTTGTTACATATCCTATAATCTAAAACTAAACAACATTACAGAAATTATTAATTTACTGCCTTATCTTAAACCTCATTCTCCTCCAAAGCATTTTTTCTGTATGTATTGTTCTCACAATTTCCATTTATTTCTATGTAATTTACTCCTACCCTTTTCTAAAAATCCCACCTCCTGTTCTTTTATCTCCGTTCAATATTCGCTACTTCAAATATATTTGATTTCGATTTTGATTTCCGTTTTCAAGTAATTGCTTGTTTGCAGCAATCAGAATTAAACTTAACAAGGCCTTACTATGCCTAGGCTATTCAGGTCCTGTATGCCAGCTAAAAAATATAATAATAATTCCCTACACTCATTTGCTTGTCCTATATTCCTGACATAGTACTCTAAGTCATTTTGAAAGTCTGCCAACTCATTACATTCACAAAACATATATTCCTACTGTTCTCTTTCTTCCCCACCACACCTCCAATATTTGTTATCTACCTGAGGAAAAATTATTTGGTGTCTGTTTGGAGTATAAATGTATCTATGGAACCATTCCAGGCAAATCCCTAAATCCTCTAGATTTTTTTTTGCATTTTTTGGAGCCATACATATGTCCTCCCATTGTTTCTTTGTGAATCACATATCTAATCTCTCTCTCTTTCCAAATATTCTTACCTCTTCTGATTGATTCCTATAGTTAACATGTAATATTTTATATGCCCTATTAATTATCCCTTTTCTAACATCAGCTTCTGTTCCAGATTCAACTAAAAACTCAACCAATGCATGTCTTTCATTTAGGATTCTTGCATCCCTTTCTCTTTGACTATATTTTGATATGGATCACTGATAGGGAAGGCAGTCTCTAGCCTGCAATCCAAATGTCTTTTTGCCCTCTTCCCATTCCCTCTCTAGCTATTTGCACCCAGTACCTTGGTTCCCTTCCCAGCTTCCTCCAGTAAATTCCAGCCCCCTCTCCCCTATACTTTGTACCCCTAATTGCAGTCATCCCTTATCAGCAGACTCTCCTTTCTCCATTCCTGTGCTGGCTTAGTTCTTAGTATAGTTTCTGCTACTTTACGAATATATTTTGTACGATTCTTGTTATTCTCCTTAAGGATCTGCATCCAAAATCTCACTCATTCCTTACTTCTTGAAATACCCCCCTACTTCATCATCATCCATTTCCACTTTGAATTGTAGCTTTCTGCTTGTGTTATGTGCAACAGTCTTAACTGTCTAGTTCTAAAATATACCCCCAGATCAGGTAATCCTAAACCTCTTTGTTCTGTTGTCAGGATCAGTTTATCTCATTTCACCCTTGTCCTCTTCCCCACCCCCTCCAAAAACCTTCAGTCCTGAGACAGTTCCAGTTTTTTTCAGGGTATAAAATTAATGAAGATAAAGCAAAGGTTATAGCTATAAACTATGTACACACATGACCTGGTCTGGCAACATACATATTTTTGGGTGTTTTGGAGCATGGATTAAAAAGGATCCATTTATGGCAGCTAAGGATATGTGGGAAGAAACTTAACAAAAGACAGTACAAAAAACAGAGAACCTGGAAGCTGTTGACTATGACTATGGGTAGCAAGATTTCAGCCACAAAACCCAGACCGAAATACAAAAGGCGGGGAGTTTCCATATTCATCAAGGATACCCACACCTCCAGGTTAGTGGCACAGCACAATGCTTCAGAGATCATCCACGTGCAACTAACAATGGGCAAAACTGCTATTCAAATTATAGCTTGCTACAATCACCCACCATGTCCCAGGACACCCACTCCGCATTTCTGGAAAAACTGGGGAAACATAAAGGTCCTACTAAACACCCTGATATTGGGTGATTTTAATTACCCAAACATTAACTGGGAGAACTACTCAAGTACAAACTCCCTTGCCCAACATTTCCTAGAATTTATAAACTCAAATGCCCTCGATCAACTGGTCAACACCCCCACCAGAGGTGACAACATATTGGACCTGGTCATCACCAACATGGGCGACCGGTGTTCCACACTGGAGGTCAACCCCTCGCTGGTTAGATATAACCATAAAGTAATCACTCTGGATATCCACAATCCGCCACCACCCCCGGTCAAATAAACAACCACAAAAAACTTTTCAAAAGCAAACTTCACGTTATTTAAGACCAAGGTGGGAAGTTTCAAAGCCCCCATGCTAAAGGCAAACGCTGTCTAAGCTGCAAAATCCTTTACTAATGCACTCTACGGGCAGCTACAACAATGCATGGATCGTGCTACCCCAAATAAAACCAAGACTCACTCCTCCAAAAAAAAGAAACCAGTCTGGTGGACCCCTGCCATAAACAAGCTATACAACAGAAGGAGGAAACTAGTACAGAAAAGAGTAAAATCCCAAGAAGGGAAGACATCCCTGATCAGTATCAGCAAGAAACTATGTTCCCTCATAAAATCATCCATGGCTAGCTTTGAAAGAAAAATTGCCATAGACTCCAAAGATAACCACAAGGCATTCTTTAGCTATGTCAATAATCTAAGTGGCAATTCTCAGATCTGCTCGGAGTTGGTGCAGAATGGCACAAAATACACTGAACCGACTGATATAGCCAACATCCTGGCAGACAGGTTCAGTGCAAACTTCACCCCCCTCTCACCATCAAAAGTGCCCATAACTATACCAGAAGAATGTAGTGCCCCTGAATTCACAGACACTCAGGTTAAAACAGCCCTCTCCAAAGCCAAAAACACAGCATCAGTGGGACCGGATGGTGTCACAGGCTGTGTCCTACTTGAGCTCAAAGATGAACTAACCCCTCACCTAAACACACTGTTTAAACTCAACCTCTCCACAGGCTACGTGCTCATAGAGTGGCGCACAGCAACAGTTATTCCACTCCACAAAGGTGGATCCGCAACGGACCCCGGGAACTATCGCCCTATAAGCCTGACTAGCTTGGTCTGCAAAGCTATGGAGCGCATCATCATGGATCTCATTAACAGAGACACTGGAAACCTCCAAACACTGAACAATACCCAGTTCGGCTTTGTTAAGGGCAGATCATGCCTCCTAAACCTGGTGGACTTCTTTGAGACAGTTACCAAGGCTATAGACAAGGGAAAGGTGCTCCAAACAGCTTACCTAGACCTTGCAAAGGCCTTCAACACCATTCCCCACTCAGGTATTATAGACAAGCTCACCAGCCTGAACATAAACCCCTACGTCATGAGATGGGTTGCCAACTGTCTCAAGGACAGAACCCACATGGTAAGAGTTGAAGGAGCTAGGTCTGACTCTAAACTGGTTACAAATGGCGTTCCCCAGGGCTCACTCCTAGGACCCCCCTGTTTGGCATATACATCTCAGAGGTACAGGCAAACACAGGACTATGGCTGACCAAGTTCGCAGACGACTGCAAACTAGGGGATATAATTGACTCTCCAGCTGACACAGACATCCTCCAAAAGGGTGTCACTGAGACAGATACCTGGTGTCAAAACCATGGCCTCAAGCTAAATGCCAAAAAGTGCATATATTCGGAAAATGTAATAAGGGATCTGGGGACCTAAGCAGATAGTAACCTCTCCTTTGATAATTACATTGCCAAAATGGTTAGAAAATCCTTCTATGTGGCCCATCTAATCACAAAAGGGTTTGCATCCAGATTGAAAGAGGTCATTGGGCCCCTCTATGTGTCACTCATCAGACCCATCATAGAGTACAATACCCCATTTGGGATGTACCTTACAAGAGACCTGCAACAACTGGAAAGATCACAGAAGTACCTCACCAAGAGGATCACTGGCCTCAAGCAGATGCCCTATGCAGCTTGACTGAAGAAACTCCAGCTGTACTCAAGTTGCATACCACCTACTCAGAGGTGATCTCGGCCTGACATACAAGGCCATGTACAATCTAGATTTGCTAGACATGCTCCACCTAAAAAAAACATATCCCCTCGAGCCACATGCTCCAGGGATCTAAACCTCACCACAACAATAAATAGGACGTGCTGGGGGGATAGATTCCTGTCCCAGAGACTTCCCATGCTCTGGAACAAGATTCCAATCTACATTAGGCAGAGCTCCTCGCTAACCCTCTTCAAGAGAAACCTTGACAAGTGGATGGGAAACAGAAAGTTTACCCCAGGGATCACTTCAGTGGCTCTGCTGGACAGAGGCACAGGGAACTAATCTACGGGGGCAGCAAAAGCCAACACATTCCAGCTAGGCTTATAAATGCCTTCGGGCAGATAGCCTAGTACCTACCTATGAACCTATAAGATTAAAGCATACACAAGTCAGGCATATTTTAGTTGTGCACAGTAATTAATAAAGAATCGAAGTTTTTTTCTTACTCTATCCAAATGTATTTTGGGTGAATGGATGGGTAACCCCAAATTCAACCCCCTGGTTTAACTTCCTTGTACTTCAAGGATAGGGGCAACATGTAAATGTCCCCACAGTCCCTTGTTCTCTCCATCTCTGTGTTAATTGTACAAACATAAGGGCTAAAAACCTACCATGGGAATGTAAAGCTAAGCTTCATAGGATCCTCACAGATCAATAGCCTGATAAGTTTATATGAACCCCTGATCAGAGCTTCTCACATATGTAGCTAAACAGGGGAATGGCACATGGAGAAGCTATGCAGAGAAAGCATGTACTACTCAACTAATGAAATGTCTAATACCTACTAAACATGATTCAGCTTTAATGATAGACTGAACATTTAAAGTCAAGGAGTTGATACCTAGAGCAACCTCCAATATAGGACAGATGACCAGTGGTGAACCACAAGGCTGATGGATGACCATCACTATGCCCTAACTATGATGGATGAGTGGATCTATACCCCAGGCATGACGAATAACTTCCCACATTCTCTAATATGAACAGTAGGCACACACGTTATACCAACATGCCATGAAGATCATGTATGTCCTTAAGGTTGGCTGGTTTTGACAAGGATGCCCGAGATTCCTACAAACAATAGTAGCAAATTAGAGTCACTGAATGTGCTAAGGTCAGCTACAGGTATGTCACAAAAGGAAAACAGATGTTATTCAGAGAACCTATACATAACCATCACAGACATTGACTTGTCTACAGGGGAAACCTAGCACTGTGAACTAAAAATAAAGGTTATGATGGTGGTTACACATGACATATGAAGAATGTCAAGCTTTTGTGGAATCGGAAAGCCAAAGAGTGTAAATGAACGCATCTTCACATATAATTCCATTAATGGTCACTAAATGGTTACTAATTCTGAGCTAGAAAGTACCGCTAACCTGCTGAACTCTAACACTAGAGCTATGATATTTTAAGTATCGATCAGCAGTTAAATCCTCGTAATTAGTACAACGTTCAGATTGGCATTATACACTCTCTAAGGATTATTATCTTTATATGATGTGTATAAATATCTACCTTTAAACAATAATAAGCAATTAACATTTAAAAATACTCCATAATTATGTCCAAGTGTTGTAATTAAAACAGCAGAGCAGGAAGTGTAGAATAATAATGCTATATTGCACACCTATAATCACGTGAGTCGACTTTGTGCATGCCCATCCATACGGTTTGTCACTTGTAAATTTCTAAAAGAAAGTAAAACAACAGTTGACTTTCCCTTAGTTTTTTTTTTGTATTTGTTCACAACACTTTAAGTGTAAATGACATCTAACTTGTACATACAGCAGACCTTGCTACTTTAGAAAGGTTGAAATTCACCTCCTAACTCTATGCTAAAGATAAAAACCCAACATTGCATACACTGCAGCCAAATAATTTCACAAGTATGATGAGTTATTTTACATAAAAGACCATTTACTACAGCCAGACACCCAATACTGCAGGATTCTGATATGTACATATAATGTTACCATGAAGCACAGAAACTGTTCAATATCTTGAAAGCTAAACCTGGGTTCACTTAGCATTACAGGTCCTGGTGCAACTGTCATGGATTTTGGGGGGATATAAGACAATGATGACTAGCACTCCCCAGGATATATTTATTTTTTATGGAGCATATTAGTGACCTCCCAAGGTGAAAGTCAACAAGAACAGCAAAAGATACGGAAGTGTGACGCGTCTGCTGTTGGGTGCATTCATGGAAATGCAGAACTCCCCACACTGTTGTGACTGCACAGTGAAGGCAATACAAAGAAGCTTCCCGGCACTCATGATACTGCACATATGACAAGAAAGAACTGGGGTACATGAATGGAAGTACAGACCTTCCAGCACTGATATCACTTCTTAGACATGGCAGTAAAAGAAGAAGGAATTGAGGTGCATGCCATGCATGGAAAGGCAACACTTTCTGATGTCTCTGCATATACAGTAATGAGAGAAGGAGGAATGGTGCTGTATATATTACAGCATTTGGGAAACTCCCACGCTGATGTCACTACATATAATGCTGTGAAAGGAGGAGGAATGGGGTGCATAAATGAAAGTACAAACTCCCCACACCAATGTCACTGCAGATACAGCACTGAAGGAACAAAGGGGGTGCATAATGAAGTACATGGGTACCTCCTGCTCTGATGTTACTGTCTGCTGCTCAGGGTTCACACCTACAGGGGGGAAAGTAAGGTGGTTGGGAGTGCTAGGACTCTCTAATGACTTGCAGTCTGCAGATAGAGAATAAATAAGTATAGTTCTCAAGTCTCCAGATTTTCAGCTCATAACTTTAGTTTGTTCCTCATAAATGTGGATTTCTTGCAAATCAGTGAGGACTGAATTCACTAAATAATGACAGCCATTTAAGTTTCATAATTCATATCCTTCAGAAAATGCAAGGTAACATAAAACCTTTTATTCCAGCAACTGTCTAAGTTTAAACAAGCGATATTTAAAATTTGCCCCTATTTTTGTGCCTTCGTATCCCCCATTAATTTTGACTTTCCCAGATTTGTTGTGCTACGAGATTGACAAGTAGGAGACTAAACAGTCAGGGGGGGTCACACAGGGGGTCACAATGGTAATGAAAGTAATCATGATAGCAACGAGACTAAACAGTCAAGGGGGGGGTCACACAGGGGGTCACAATGGTAATGAAAGTAATCATGATAACAAAAGGTCTTCCACTAATTTTTCTGGGATTTCTGCGGGTAGAAAACATTTTTGGTTTTCTTTTTCTTTGGTGTGACACCCACTTTTACTAACTGGGAAGGTTCTGATCCTTGGCGTACTTCAGTAATTGATCCTGGGATGTCCTCCCTAATGAGAATATGCAGAATGCCCTTTGGTCACTCTGAAGGAATAATATGGGGTGTCCCCTTTTCACCATTATTAATAACTAGATTTGTTTCAGATGTGAGAACTTCAGACGTCATACTGGCCTCTAGTGGGTTGTGGTAGCGACAGTCTAAACTGCTGTCAGCTATACTGCAGGTTCTAAGGTTTCAGCAGTTATGTCCAGTTCTGACTGGGCAGCAGTGCTTTCAGGCCCAGGTATCTTAAATTGGACATCAGAAGTAGAGGAGTCTGCCATCTTAACTCAACATCAAGAAAACCCACATAAAACTTGGCCTTCTGTACAGAAATAATCACTTCCTCTCTCCCTCTACTAGACTGACCCTGGGTGAGGTGCTTTATATACTGCATATTAAATATGACTTGAGGGATGAAAGTCAGGTTCTTGGGGCCTTTTGGACAAAAGACTGACAAATCATACAGTTTTTATAATCGTACTCTGTCCTCAAGCAGAAAAGTCACTGGGAGTAGAGATCCTTGTAGGGGAATCTGCCTACTGCAATTGTACTTTACCCTTCTAGCTGACATCTAACTGAGCAAAAAACAGCAGTACAACTGAGAAAAAGAAAGGAGCGTTCATCAATGAGGAACGTCTCTTAACCAGTGAAGGCCAACAGTACCAATGTCCAAGTGTAGAACAGACCAATGGGTGTGAGACTTCCCTTTGGACTGGCAGTGAGACAGTCTGAGGATTTACGCTCGTATGTCTGATTACATACCCTTACACCCATTATCTTAGGCCATACTTTGAACGTATGGTTCTATGGAAGGCTTTGGCTTTCGTACCCTAGCTGGACATCTAGGCTATTTGGCGAGATAACCCAACAGTTTGGAGTACTGCAAGAGTAATCAAAGTAAGGACATTTTATTTTAGACATATATAAAATCACTTTTTAACACTATATAATTTAATGTTCATAGTATTTGCTATTTATATAAATGCACTTTAATAGCAGAAATTTACACTTTATGCAAACATATTTTCCATGACACCCTTACCCCTTATGAACTAAACGGTAGACAATAGGGTGCCAGTCTCATCCCCCACCAACAAAAGGTATGAGGAAAACTGCAGTCTGCATACGTGCTGGTCAGGGATAGCCATATTCTAGGATGTAGGTGATACATACAGACATAATGTAATCCCAAAGTGGAGATGCACATGGTCCAGTGTTCATAATGATCTATCTTTCTGACAGGTCCCAAGCAGTGACATGGGGCCAATCCTCTTCCTCCTTCCTTCCAACACCCACAGGAGTTCCCCAAGCTTTCATTCTTCTCCCTCTGCTATTTAACATCTTTATTAATGATTTTCACAAACCATTCCTAACACCAAAATTGTCCAATATGCAGATGACTCCACTCTCATCTGCCATGCCTCCAACCAAACTGAACTCAAGTCTCTAACTCAATCTGCCTTCTCATCCACTGAAAAATGGATGCACCATAACCACCTCTCACTAAATGCCAACAAAACTAAAATTCTCCTTTTCACTCCCTCCAAATCTACCCACATTGACAAACACTCATTTCAAATTAGCAGCCTCAACAACTCTGTCATTGATATTGTTCCCTCCGGCAAACTGTTGGGGGTCACCATTGATGAACACCTACAATTTAATACCCATATCCAACTCAACATCAAGAAAACCCACATAAAACTCAGCCTTCTCTACAGAAATAATCACTTCCTCTCTCCCTCTACTACACTGACCCTGGCCACAACTTATCTTCTCCCATCTCTCCTTTATGGCGCTCCTCTGTTTACTAATCTATCTTCTACCCTTACCTCCAAGCTAGAAGTATGCCACAACAAAATCTCCAGGTTTGCCACAAATGCAAAAGCCTCCTCCCACCACTGCTCCTCCCTATTAACCATAAACTGGCTTGAACTCCCCAATCAACTAGACTTCCTTCAAATTGTCTTAGCCCACAAATTACTTTTTCAACCCAACAGCTGTCCGGCTTTATCCAATATCCTCCAACCTTACAGCCCCCCAAGACCCCTTAGATCCACTTACCAAAACCTCATTACCATCCACAAACCAAAGCGTCCTGCTGGTCAGCTTCTACTATCCTTCATCCTAGCTAAAAATGGAACGCCCTGCCCTCCACCCTGAGAACTTGTGACAACCTAAATACCTTCAAAAGTCTACTTCACTCCTACCTGCTTCTTCACAGAAAATGTGACTGCACTCCACACCCTATACCTCCCAAACTTACCCCTTCCTTCTCTCCTGGCTAAACTCATTACCTTTCAAACTACTGACTTATACTCCGACTACAACTCATAAGCTATCTCCTCCCAACATATCACTCTTTGACTCTAATTTCAGTCCTTTCATAGCTACTTAATATTCTTAGCTACCAGGTATTAGACCCCTCCTCTATCCACTTCCCTTCCTGGTATAAAACCTGTTTACAACTCCATACTGAATGCTATGTAAAATAATCTTTCATGTGATATCTCAATTTGATACACAACTTAGCAATGTAAAATATTTCTATATGTTTATGCAACTTGTTTTGCGGTGTAAAATAATTTCTTTCATGTGCTATTTCAATATGATATGTAACTTTATCAATGTGAAGAATTTCTATATGTTTATGTAACTTGCAAATCTTCGCAACTTAACAATTTAAAAACTATTATGTAACTAGTTATGTGGAGCTTTTCTCCCTGGGCCTCCACTGAAAATGGGCTCTCGAGCCCAGTGGACCTCCCTGGTCACCAAACTGGAATAAATATAAATAAATAAATATCAGTCATCAAAATGTCATCACCAGGCATATACTGACAAGATCCACGTTATTTTCTGGAATGCCTCACCAGGGTAAAATGTCGATAACTGGATTGGTTCAAGCACACAAACTATAAACCAGGGAAGGTACAATAAGTTACAGCAAGTATGAAAGATAAGTATTGCACAGTTTAATTTACTACATATAAACTACAAAAGTAAGTTAAGAAGACCTGTAAAAATGGAAGGTCAAACAAAGGAAAACTGTGTGTTAAATGCTACGAAATTCATAGGTAAGTACTAGGTTAACTGCCCTTGTGGGCCACTTTAGGCCTAGACAATTTCCATTTCAAAAGTGAGAATCAAACACCTTAAACATTACATCAAACCACAACAAATAAACCAATAAAATGGACACGGTTAAGGAGGAAAAATGATGGGATGGGAAGACAGTAGTGTGAACTGGTCACATAACCGATGACTAGCTTGTTAAATACCATAATGCTGAGATTTTGACTATATCTTAAACTCTGGAGGGTTTTTGTCATCTGATGTTTGGTTACCCCAAACTTAAATACAATAAACATGTACATTTGTGTTGAGGTTGCCACTCTGCAGATGAAGGGGGCTTTGCCACCCCAGAAAAATGCAATAAAAATTTTGGTCAAAGGAACCTTCAGGTAATCAGCCTTAAAGGAAAAGTCTTCAACAAATGAATTATTAGACAAACAAAGAATAACCAACCACAACAACAGGACAAAAATAACAAGTCAGTATAAACAACTAGCAGATTGCTAGGGAAATATGCAAGTAGTAAGTAAAACCTGCATACTAAATACAAAGAAAACAATAACATTTTAGTGTTAATTTTAACAAATATTTACTAACAGTTTCACATGCTTCCCAGTGCCTTCCATGTTACATTTTCATCTTATGTCAAGCACATTCATTGATGGTCCACCCCCTGAGCTAAACTGCATGTCAAGACAAGTCTTGCCTACCCTCACAATATCTTAAAAGCAGATTAATATAGTTACCCAGCAGGAAAGGTGACGGGAGACATCTTACATGTTGAAAGGTCTACCCCACTTGGTTGGGCTGAAGAAGACATGTTTTCATTTACAGGGTTTGTGTAAATTCTCTTTCAGTGACTGTGTACAAGAGTATTCTGTAGGGGAAGTCCTTGTTGGGAATGATCATCTTGACAAAAAGGCCTTTTCAACCCTAAGCTTCCCCTCCCACCATGGTACATACAATGGTGTTATACTGAAGGTAGCATGATGTCATGCTTCATCCCTCCTAAATCACCTACATGTACAGTGAGCTTGTGACTGGGAGGAGTGCATCAGTGTTGAGCATGACAAGTCCCAAGGTGCCAACAAATCAGAGGAACACCCCATGCCTACCTCAAAAAAATACAGCAGGCCACTGGGCATTTCATTGGTCCTCCGATCCCCTAGGGGACTCTAATGATGTGCTCATTTAGTCCTGAGCTTAATTCAAGTGCCGCACAATCAGACACTTTCTTACTGCTGTAAATCCTGGCTTTAAACTGCTGATTAGAAACAGGAATGTCAGAACGATGACAGTGAAGTAATTATCAAGGAATCCAGGATGGGCAGAACATTTACAATGGGCTCAGCAGCTGCATCTATTTATACAAATAAAGTTCTCTCCTCTTGAGAATTTAATATTGTGTTACATTCTAGTTTACTAAGTGCCAACATTTTTATGGCCAGAACCTGAATGATATTTTATTTTATGGTCAGGTACCCCAGATAGGATAAGCACATTTCTAATTCTACATCTTTTTTTAAAGTTAACACGTAAAGAGGTTTCAATGGATTGCCTTGCCGCTAAAATCTATAAGTACTATTCACTAAGCTGTTTTCAATGTACACTTCATAGAAACCCAACTAATGCATACTTACATTTTGGTAGTTGCTACCCCCTAATAAGAAAAGGCAAGTAAAGTTAAGGGTCAAATGACCAAATCGAAGAGATGGTTTACAATCGCATTTTTGAATAGCAGTCACTCAAATTGGAATGGTCGAAAGGCTGTTTTCCAGTTCTTGTAACACCGGACTGAAAATGGTCGAGTCCATAACAGCAAAATCTAGTGTGCATTCGCTCTTGTGAGGTTGACGTTCTACTTCGAGATCGCACTATAGTGGGGATCAGGAAATGTACCCTTTTCCGTCACTGCAGTGCGATCTTGGAGTTTGTATATATAAGTAGCAGGGGCCGTGGGGGGTGCAGAGGGCTTGACCCCTGCAAAACATTGGTTGGAAATTACTGGACTGCAAGCTACATTGGGTAATGTCAACAATGTCGAATATGGATGTGTAGACATTACCGTTTTCATCATTTTGCCTTGGCGATGTTTTTATTTTCACATTTTTTTTCGAATAAGTCATCAGTCAGCTGAGTGATTTTCAGAAATGTGATAGTAAACCTATCAAGACTTATTACCGATGGTTCCTTTTTATGAAAAACTTGAGAACTGTTTATTCATGTTAAAGGAAAGGTATTACCTAGTTAAACTATTTAATATAACTCCAGAAGAAATAAGAAGAGGTATTTGTTTCAGTCCCAAACCATAAAGACTGTTTTCCTCCCAAAACGAATGCCGGGAGGTAATATGGCATAAACAATGATGTTCCCTTAGTCTCTTAATAATTGTAAGGTCAAAGGTGTAATACAAATGGGCTTTGTCCTAGTCAGACTTTCCTAGTAAACAAATGTTAAATAAATAGGCTGTCCAGATAATTTTGACTAAAATACTAATGGAGTGGTTTACTTAGAGAATTGTGTCTCCTGCGACTCATTTTAGAGTGGTCGTGTCACTGTGCCACAGAATTTATGAACATACTTACGAGATTCGAAAAAGTTAACTTAAAAGTACACTTAATAAACATGCTAATGGTTGTAAAAGTTTTAAGAAATTCTTATTTTTAACTACAGATAAAAATGACAAAGTAGCCACGGTGGGGAGAGAGGGAGTGGGAGACATAATATGTAGAAATTTTGTGGCAGTTGTGACTTAATGCCATTAATTTTCCAGGCTGATATGAACATGTGCGCACTTCAAGTGTTAAAACTGTGATCAGCAAAACTATGTCATTTTTTTAAATTTTGACCGGTCTGTTTAACGTTTTTAATAGTATCTTTAACAGGGGATTTATTTTCTTAATGCTATCTGGATTCTGTCTAGTTATGTTGGAAGCTTTAGAAGGTGACATGGCCTAAAAAAGACTCTGTGCGAGTGAACAAGGATTTAGAAAATATACAAAAGACTTGGGGAGAGAGATGCTGGCCATTGCTGACAAAGCTGTTAGGGGCATCTGCCATCTCTTCCCATGCAGATATGTACTGTACCACTTAGAATGAGACAAGAATCTAAGCAAATTGTTGAAGTCAGTTATCTTTTTTAATTCTTGGTTCTGGTAGAATACATCTCAAGGCTAGGTTTGTACCTGCCTGAGACACATTCCAAGAGCTCTATCATGTCACTTGTAATATAGTCCAGGGAGGCATACTTCAAGTCATTCATACCTAAAAGTACAATGATTCCAAGAGCTCTATCATGTCTCTTGTAATATAGTCCAGGGAGGCATACTTCAAGTCATTCATACCTAAAAGTACAATGATTCCAAGAGCTCTATCATGTCTCTTGTAATATAGTCCAGGGAGGTATACTTCAAGTCATTCATACCTAAACGTACAATGATTGTGTCATATGTGTACTTGTAGTCCAAGAACATGGTGCTTACATGACATGGTGAATCCTGGTACCTAATAGCCAAATGACTGACACTCTCTCTTTTCACCACATGGTGAGTGGTGAACTGGTGTGTCTCACCATGCAGGCACCTATGGCAAAAATATTGGACTGTGTGGATCTTTGCTTTATGGTCTTTTGAAATGAGTATTTTGATTTCAACATGTTAACAATTCATCACTTTGATATTTCAGCATTGTACATTCAGTACTATAACTTTCATTGTACATTCGGTACTATAACTTTCATTGTACATTCAGTACTATAACTTTCATTGTACATTCGGTACTATAACTTTCATTGTACATTCAGTAATATAACTTTCATTGTACATTCGGTACTATAACTTTCATTGTACATTCAGTACTATAACTTTCATTGTACATTTGGTACTATAACTTTCATTGTACATTCGGTACTATAACTTTCATTGTACATTTGGTACTATAACTTTCATTGTACATTCGGTACTATAACTTTCACTGTACATTCGGTACTATAACTTTCATTGTACATTCAGTACTATAACTTTCATTGTACATTCGGTACTATAACTTTCATTGTACATTCGGTACTATAACTTTCATTGTGCATTCGGTACTATAACTTTCATTGTGCATTCGGTACTATAACTTTCATTGTACATTCGGTACTATAACTTTCATTGTGCATTCAGTACTATAACTTTCATTGTACATTCGGTACTATAACTTTCATTGTACATTCAGTACTATAACTTTCATTGTACATTCGGTACTATAACTTTCATTGTGCATTCGGTACTATAACTTTCATTGTGCATTCAGTACTATAACTTTCATTGTGCATTCAGTACTATAACTTTCATTGTACATTCGGTACTATAACTTTCATTGTACATTCAGTACTATAACATTCATTGTACATTCGGTACTATAACTTTCATTGTAAATTCGGTACTATAACTTTCATCATACTGCATTATATTTCTTTTCAGTAAGTTGACTTGGGCTCTTTGCATCTAGCTTCTTTAAGTAGGTACTGACTAATGTGCTTTCTGAATTTTTCATAGGTTGGTACTAGGCTATCAGGCCTAGGGCCTATTCAAGCCTAGCCATAACAATTCCCTGGCTATTTCTTCCCACAGTGTTTAACTTCTCTGGACCCCTGTCTAGCAGGGTGACTGACGTGATCCCCGGGGTGAATTTAATATCTCCCATCCAATCGTCAAGGTTCCTTTTGAAGAGGGCCAAAGAGGCGCTCTGCTTGACATGTATGGGCAGTCTATTCCAGAGTCTGGGGAGTCTCTGGGTCAGGAACCTATCCCTCCAGTACATTTTGTTCATTGTGATGACAAGGTTTAGATCCCTGGAGCATGTGGTACAATTTAATAGCCTTTACTTTAGTGGATGGAAATTCAGAGATCGTTGAAGTTGTCACCGAGAAAGCATAATCTGTGTAGTGGAGTTTACTATGTGGTGTTAGAAAGAGGTCAGAGAAGGAGGGAGTGACCTAGATTTTATGTGAAAGTCCTTTTGGTCAGCTGTTGGCAAAAAATGGGAAACGAATAGACCAAATAGTTTGAAGTCCAGACAGCTATGAGAAGTACTTATCAGTGCTTCACAGGAAGGGCACTTTACTTTTGAGAGTGTGGCTTTATTTAGGGATACAGTTAAGAATCTGCACATACTACTGAATGTATTTTAGGGGCTGATGTTATCAGCAGAAGTCTGTATTCTAGCTGTGGAAGAAAGACTGTGTTTCCTTTTGCAAGTCCACCTGTATCGGAGAAAAAAATCAGGCAGTTGTTCGACCACAAAAGGTTTGTTAACTTTGGCTTTAATACAGTATTGAAATCTGAGGTTTAGGTCAAGTTAGACATCCAAGTAGTTGAATTGCTGATTTGTTTCCATTTTTTATTGGTTATTACAGAAAATGATTGAGTTTTTCATGGCTTTAGATAATTTGTAAGTGTTTCCAGATCATCTGTTGAGTTAAAGATGAGTTTTGGTTGAAGTAAACAGTCTACAAATTCTGTCAGATTTTGTTCTTATTTAGTGTGCATTTTGTTAGGCAAGTTATTAGCTCTGTATTTGACCATATCATCTGCATATGAAATAACTCAAATGTGGAGGTGGTCAGCACGAAATCTGTTAATGAAGAGAGAGAAAAGTATGGGGGAACAGCAACAAACCTTATGATTTTACTACCTGTACTACCATCCTTAATATTTTTAGTGCACTTCTTCCTGGTACTTTTGAATAGTTAAGTGGCCCACACACTCTGACACCAGATTCATTAGAAAAGCAATGAACTTAATTTGTCTTTACTCTTAATGGCAGTAAATAAGAAATAAAGAACTGGAAGTTCTACCCTGTAAGAATAAGGCGGACTAACTTCCACAATATGATTCAAAGCTCTTAACATTTGCAGTTTGTTCTGACATTACAGGTTTGATTTCACATTAAAGCATCTGCATCATATCTGAGTACAGTCCATGATAGTGTGCAGTTATTTCTAGCAAACTGTGTCCTTACAACCAATGAGTAACTTATTTTTATGCAAAAATCACTGCCCTTTGCCTTTAGAAAACCTGTTTTCATGCACATGGTCACGCTGTGTAAATCATCCTTATAATGACTTACTGTTACATTCATATATCCCAATTGTCTAGATTTTTGCCTGACATTATTGGTCAGTTCCACATAAAATGTGTGTTTTTCTGGCAAATCAGTGAGGACTGGTCACTAAACAGTGGCATACATTTGACTTTCAAACATCATATTCTTCAGAAAATGCATGCAAACACAAAACATGTTATTCTAGTAACTTTCTAAGTTTATAAGAGCAATATTTAAAATCTGTCTGTATTTGTAGGTTTTTGTCCCCTTTTATTTTAGGCCTTGTCCAGATTTCTTGCACTAAGAGGTTTGGAGGTATGATCTATTCCTTTTGATATGCAAAAAAATGTTTTATATTCTTCAGTTTCCTCACTGCACATTATTGCATAGTTGGCATAACGGTTAAGGTGTTTAGCTTACAAACACAAGGTGCAGGGTTTGATTCTCACATAGGGTAACTGGCTAAGCTTGAAATGTCTGCCAAGGGCAGTTAACCTAGTATTAACCTATGAAGCTATGAACTTTCACAACCCCCTTTCAAGACATGCCTTTTCCCAACTAACTGCTGTGTCATTTTCTTTTCCATCTCTCGGTCTTCCTTTGCCAGTCTGACAATCATAAAAATGTTAAAGCATGGCACACGCATGGGTATGACCTCACCATATACACGTTAACATTTAACTTAATATTATAATGTATGCCTATAAAATAAACAGATGCAGACGACCTGGGCTTGACACTTTTTGTGAGGGTTACAAAAGCACAGGAATACACTGAACATACTGATACACCCAAATTTACACAGGGTCACAGGAGGTTACTAGGCTAGCGGCTCTAGAGCCTTTACAAACCTACCCATGTTAATCCCAAGTATCCCCATTTGGTAGTGATCAACACTGGCTACGTTACATTTCCCAATATGAAAAATCAAGCATCTGGGAACCACACCTAACATAGGCTCACTAAAAGATAACTGTTCAGAAAAAAAATCATTTCTCTAGTTTGGAATAAAGTTCTCCTCAAGTATTCATGAGGCAGAAGCAAATGATTGTTTTCAAGGCAGTGATTCCCGGGTTCATTTTCAGAGGAACAGAGAGCAACCTGGCAAAAGGGATGTCCATGGTCAAAGAACAAGATGCAGTGACGTGGTTCAGGAATGAGACATGAGTTGCAGAATGCTCGAGCACCCACAGGGGTCAATTACATGTCTGTGGTATATGAAAACTATAAGTCAACTAAAAAATTTAAAACATTTTCAGTTAAATTGGTTTCAGTATTTCATAGTTTATTATTAACAAATTAGCATTAAATGACTCGTATCACTGTCAGATCATTTAAAAGTCCGAAGACTGCTATGAAAAGAAATGTGACCCACAAAATTTTACTCTGATACTATGGACTGTTATCCTCTTGGAACTTAGGAAAAATGCCATATAATATAAAAAACAAAACTAATATACGTGCTGTACTAATGTTACTAAACTGCCTACATCCTAGTGGGGTACATCTGTTTAGAAGCTCTGGTGTATCTGTCCCTTACAGGCCACCACTTGTTTAAAAGATGTCTTTCCCCTGGATTTGTGTTAGTACTTGAGTGCAACATAAGACATTATAGTATAAATCCAGATAGGACCATTTTTTGCATCAAACTATCTCTCCTACAACTCATCCTTTTTCGACAGACTATCTGAATATTCATTGCACTAAAAATGAATTAAATATATCACTTGTTCCTCGTTTACCTTAGGCTCGAGAAAAGTGACAATAAATGGCAGTGGGCGGTAAAACGCAGTGAGGAAGACAGAAATGAGATTAACGACTAACTAGAAACTGTCATTTTTATGCACATCACATGTCAAGATGTTGCTTTAAAACAATAGAAGGAAAATGGAAATACCTTTTAAAATGAATGAAAAGAAACCTTGCTAAGTGTTTAACAGCAACATACCCCGCTGCATAATGTAGCTGGTTCATTGAAACTTTTTTTTTAATGGAGACTTTCTTAAAGCAGTAACCTGCACATTCACGATGTCTGGTTCATGACAAATTAACAGCTTCATGTGTTCTCACCCCTCAGCACTCAAAGTGAGGCGCCATGACGAGAAGTGGTACTACCTGCAATGACCTCTCTAATGATGTTGTTGTTGTTGTCTTTTGGCTTTTCCTGGTTAGGGGTCGCCACAGCAGAACACCGGTCCGCTAATGATTGGTAGTAGATTTTGATGAAAGCCGAGGAGCCAGTTCGACGTTCAACCTTCAATGAAGGCACGCCCATTTACGCATGTCTTTTAAACGCCCACCTAACCGTGGGGAGGACATGCAGTCTCCACACAGAAGAAACTCCCCACACACCAGCCGAGAATCGAATGGGTGAACCTCTTACTGTGAGGCAACAATGCTACCGCTGCACCACCTCTCTAATGATATGCATGGATTTATCAGTTTTGTCTCTGTACGTGTCCAAATTAATTTCAGTGAAACTGATTCCAATTTCCATAGGCATTGCCAGACTGCCACAGATCTATTTATTTATTAATCATTTGCTAACTGCATCAGTGACCTGATCCAATCAACCAGCATATTTTCAAAAGATAGGAAGAAATTGAAGTGCCCGAAGAAAAAACACATGACAGAACATGCAAACTCCACACAGGTTATTACCTGGTGGAGAAGACTGAACACCAAACCTTATGGCTGTGAAGTAGAGATCCTTCCACTGATTCAGCAAATGAATCTGTTTTCTAAACGTTAGGGTAGAATGTATAAAAAATGTACTGTCATTAGCTGACTATCTAGATTACACAGCCTTGCAAAATAACACAGGAAAATACTACATAAAAATATGAAAAGAAATTGGAAACTATGGTTCAGGTTTGAAAAAAGTGCAGTAATTAATAATGGAATAATGGAAGACCTACAAAGGCTTAGCTGGAACTCTATGTGAATGAATCTATCAGACATCAGCATGATACATACCTGTTGTAACGTAAGGGGATACCTGCCTATAACACATAGGATGACTCCATTGTGGAAACAGGAAAATCACAGAAGGGAACATGTGCACCGTAACAATGCTGCAATGAAAATCCAAAGTGCAAAAAAATTCGTTATAACTGATACACTGTATAGAAAACTACAAGAGAGGTAAGCTTCAAAAAGTGAGTTATTCCTATATTATGCAAATAATAAATGTTTAATTGAAAACAAAACAAATTACAGATAGAAATGAAATTGATGGATGTCTGTACCAGTAGAGTCACAGGAGTAAGAGAAATGGGAATAGAAGGCCAATTGAAGCCCAACTAGATTTTTGCTATTTTGAAAGGTGTCTGTAAGGTGGAATAAGTGAAATTCTCCGATCCTCAGTTGCCCGAAGCACAAGATGGTGAGGAACAAAACTCTATCAGTGCTTTCTATAAAAAAGTCACTGCCAGAGTGATTTCCAAGTGACTGCCAGCAGTGATTCAATTTTTGGGGAGAGATTTCCCCCTTCATTAAGTTAGTGCACCCCTGGAGTTAGTATAAATTATGTTTGGGGAGTGGGGGGTAACTTTTTCACATTTTTGTACTTTACAATTTAGTTTTGACCTGTTAAGAACACTTGTTGTTTTGTTGTTCAACACTTCAGAGTGAAACCATTTAGAAATTATAAACTAAAACAGGGATGCTGATTTACACCAACCCAAGCAGATGGGGCCTCAGTTTAATATCTTATCCGAAGGAAAGCACATTCAGGAGTACAGCAGCCCCATGCTGTACTGCAGTGTCAACCTTCCTTCAACTGAGTGTGAGAATATAACCCACAGCCTTCTGTACTAATGTGAACATGGTACCTTTTGTGTCATTCATACTCTTATTTTATAAGGTTCTGTATCATAGTCACTACACCTGCCTTAGTTGCACACACTCAAAACATCTACCAGCATACCTAGATCATTTGACTCGCACCCTTTATTTATTAATTCCCTCTGTGTACTGATTACTGTGCTTCACAAAAGCGTAAGCCTGCAGATGGCCTAGTGCTTGGAATTCCTTCCTACTTCACATAAGAACCTGCACTATAACTCATGACATTAAACTCAGCCCCCTACCTTGAGGGATCTTTGCATGGCATCCCTGACTCAATAGTACTATTACCCAGCTGTAATGTATCAGAAATACACACATGCACATACACACACACACATATATATATATATATATATATATATAATGAAACGTCATTCTGAAGAAGTCTTGATATTAAAGAAGATGAAAGCACTAAATAATAGAAGAGTTGCTGGTTTTCCTTTTAATTCTTTTTGAATGCTTTTGTGTCACAAAGTTCATTCTTAGTTTTATATATATATATATATATATATATAGTGTATGTTAATGTTGATGTATGCATTTTTTTAAATTTCTGTACTCAAGTTGCCATTGTTCATTTACATATCACAGAGTGTTCGCTAAAAAGAATGGCCACTGCATGTAGTCTATGCATTTTAAAGAATCATAGAGAGACACCGGAAGAGTTCAGAGTCCAGAAAAAAAGAAAAGAGATGAGACAGAGACTAAATTTCATTGTTCCTTAGTGGAACCCACAGAGCTG
>NC_056729.1:1731982416-1731997416 GCF_019279795.1 Protopterus annectens | reverse complement strand
GTGTGTGTGTGTGTGTGTGTGTGTGTGTGTGTGTGTGTGTGTGTGTGTGTGTTTGCTCTTGTTGACATTACACAGAGCCTTCTACATCTGCATCTGGGACACTTTTGTCAGGGAGGATAGAATAATGGTTAAGGTGTTTACCTTATAGACACAAGGTGCAGGGTTTGATTCTTATATAAGGTAACTGGCTTGGCTTAAAATTTTCCACAAGAGCAGTTAGCCTAGTACTAATCTATGAACCTATTAACCTACATCATAAAAGATGGTGGAAGCATGAAGAAGGCATTTGTTAGACTTCAGTGAGATATTTCAAGTCAAATCTTGAGCTGTCAATGTCCTTCTCCATTTCCATTTCATAGTAAGAAGCAGATCAACATCCAGAATATCAGCAACTCCCAGTGTCACGTTTCTGGTCATCAGGTACCATCCAGGATCATGTTAGAATTTCTCTTTGGATAGTCCTAGCCTTTATATATTTGACAGTCTGTTCTCACATATTTACTGAGCTCAGAGAGAATGTTTTTCCAACTTATAATGAAGGAAGGAAAGTAAGGCACAAACAAAGCTGCCACCCCCAGGTTTTTCATATCAGGAATTTTATTAAGTATTTTTATTCTTCCGTTACACCCACATATGTACAGCATATAGACAGCCCAGAAATTTAGAAAAGGACATGAAACTCAAAGAATCTGTCATGTTCATAGGTGGGTACTAGGCTATCTGCCCAAAGGCATTTATAAGTCTAGCCAGAATGTGTTGGCTTTCACCATCCCCTTAGATTAGTTCCCTTTGCCTCTGTCCAGCAGAGCCACTGAACTGATCCCCGAGGTAAACTTTCTGTTTCCCATCCACTCATTAAGATTTCCTTTGAAGAGTGTTAGCGAGGAGCTCTGCCGAATGTAGATTGGAATCTTGTTCCAAAGCATGGGAAGTCTCTGGGACAGGAATCTATCCCTCCAGCATGTCCTATTTATTGTTGTGGTGAGGTTTAGATCCCTAGAGTGTGTGGCTCGAGGGGATAAGGTTTTCTTTAGGTGGAGCATGTCCATCAATTCTGGGTTGGGCATGGCCTTGTATGTCAGGCAGAGATCACCTCTGAGTAGGCGATATGCAACCGAGTACAACTGGAGTTTCTTCAGTCGAGCTGCATAGGGCATCTGGTTGATGGCATTGATCCTCTTGGTGAGGTACTTCTGTGGTCTTTCCAGCTGTTCATAGGTTCATAGGTTCATACTAGGCTATCTGCCCTGGGGCATTTATAAGCCTAGCCTGATTGTGTTTGGCTTATGCCACCCCTTGATTTGAGTATACTGTGCCCTTTTTAAAGTTTAGTTTACTGTGCTTCTGTCTAATAGTGACACGGAAGTAATCCCCGGGACAAACCTATGATCCCCCATCCACTCATCAAGATTCTTCTTGAAGAGAGTCAGTGAGTTGCTCTGCCTAACATGAATTGGAATTCTATTCCAGAGTGAAGGGAGCCTCTGGGTTATGAATCTGTCCCTCCAGCATGTTCTATTTATTTCTGTGCTCAGGTTCAAGTCCCTCGAACGCGTGGCTCTAAGGGATTTAGATTTACTGAGGTGGAGCATGTCCATTAATTCTGGGTTGGACATAGCTTTATATGTCAGGCATAGATCGCCTCAAAGTAGGCGGTATGCAACTGAGTAGAGCTGGAGTTTTTTTAACCAAGCAGCATATGGCATCTGTTTGAGTCCCTTGATCCTCCTGGTGAGGTACTTTTGGGGTCTTTCTAATTGCTGCAGGTGTCGGGTAAGGTACATCCCAAAGGGGGCATTGTATTCTATGATGGGCCTGATGAGGGATGAATAAAGGGGCACGATTACCTCTCTTGATCTAGATGTGAATCCTTTCATGATGAGGTGGGCTATGTAGAAGGTCTTTCTAACCACTTTGGCAATGTGGTTGTCAAAGGAGAGATTGCTATCATCTTGGGTCCCCAGATTCCTAATTACTTTCTCTGTACTTAATGGGTTACCACCTATGTAGTAATTTGTGGGCACATTGTTTTTGCCAAAGGGTATGACTATACACTTTTTGGCATTTAGCTTTAGACCATGGCTCTGGCACCAGTTATCCGTCTCTGCGAGACCTTTTTGAAGGATGTTTGTGTCAGCTGGAGAGTCAATTATGGCTCCCAGTTTGCAGTCATCTGCGAACTTGGTGAGCCATAGTCCTCCCACGTTGGCCTGTACCTCAGAAAAGTAAATACCGAACAAGAGAGGTCCCAGGACAGAACCTTGTGGGATGCCACTTGTGACCGGTTTTGAGTCTGACATGGCTCCAGCAACTCTGACTCTGTGGGTTTTGTCTTTGAGCCAGTTTGCGACCCATCTTGTGACACAGGGGTTTATATTTAGGCTGGATAGCTTATCTATGATGCCCGAGTGGGGTATTGTGTCAAATGCCTTTGTGAGATCCAGATAGGCTGTGTGGACTACCTTCCCTTCATCTATGGCCTTGGTGACTGTTTCGAAGAAGTCGACCAGTTTCAAAAGGCAGGATCTGCCCTTGACGAAGCCAAATTGGGTAGGATCTAGTGTCTGTAGGTCCCCAATGTCTTTGTTTATGAGTTCCATGATGATCCTCTCCATAGCCTTGTAGACTAGGCTAGTCACGCTTATGGGGCAATAGTTTCCAGGGTCCGCAGAGGCGCCACCTTTGTGGAGTGGGACCACTGTTGCTGTACGCCATTCTTTGGGCACATATCCTGTAGTGAGGCTGAGATTGTACAGCAGTTTTACTTGAGGGATTAGTTCTTCTTGGAGTTCATGTAGGATGCAACCTGGGATGCCATCTGGTCCCATGGAAGCAGTGTTTTTTGCTTTGGAGAGGGCGGCCTTCACCTGAGCATCAGAGATGTTCGGGAGGCTGCACTCTGCCGGGATAGATACTTGCTCTTTTGGGGGGGTTGTTGCAGGTGTCTTGTAAGGTACATCCCAAATTTGGCATTGTACTCTAAGATGGGTCTGATGAGTGATGAGTAGAGGGGCACAATGACCTCTTTTGATCTGAATGCGAACCCTTTTGTGATTAGGTGGGCCACGTAGAAGGATTTTCTAAGCACTTTGGCAATGCGATTATCAAAGGTGAGATTACTATCTACTTGGGTCCCCAGATCCCTTATTACGTCTTCCGTATTTAGGGGACTGCCACCTATGTGGTAATTTGTGGGTACTTTGTTTTTTCCAAAGGGGATGACTATGCACTTTTTGGCATTTAGCTTGAGGCCATGATTTTGACACCGGGTATCCATCTCAGTGAGACCCTTTTAGAGGATGTCTGTGTCAGCTGGAGAGTCAGTTATAGCCCCTAGTTTGGAGTCGTCTGTGAACCTGGTCAGCCATAGTCCTCCTGTGCTTGCCTGTACTGCTGAGAAGTATATGCCAAACAGGAGGGGTCCTATGACTGAGCCCTGGGGAACACCACTTGTAACCGGTTTAGAGACGGACCTAGCTCCTGCAACTGTCACCAGGTGGGTTCTGTCAATGAGCCAGTTAGCAACCAATCTTGTGATGTAGGGGGTTTATGTTCAGGCTGGTGAGCTTGTCTATAATGTGTTGCCTTAGGTGATGTTTTGCTTATGTATTTAACTTTATCAGCTTTATATATGTTTTTAAATAAAAGGTCTGATGTTAACACTCTTTTAGTAGACAGAATTGTAAAAGCACATGATGCAATACCAAGAGTCTTCAAAAAATATTCTAATACTTCAATGGATAAAATATAGACAATAAACATTATAATTATTCAAAATCATTTAACTGAAGTTGAAGGTTCCAGTGAATAAATAAAATAATTGTTTCAATTAAATTAACTCATCATTAATTCCTCGGACAGTGCTATCTTCACTAACCTGATATGAGGAAATTGACCAGCTGGATTTGGCTCTGGTTTTTGGACAGAAACAATGACTATTCCTTTATTAGACATATAACTGTGGAGGTTTTACCTGATAACATGCAGCTGAACACGCATGACAATACTGTCATCACAGTGCATCATGTGTCCATAGATACGCCATACATGAACATAATGTAGCATCCCATATAACTAATTATTTTGTTTAGTTTTAATAACACCGTATAAATGATTTGGGCACACTGGCTGTTTCTGTTCATAGGTTGGTACTAGGCTATCGGCTCTAGGGTCTATACAAGCCTAGCCATAACAATTCCCTGGCTATTTATTCCTACAATATTTACTTCCCTGGACCCCTGTCTAGAAGGGTGACTGATGTGCTCCCCGGGGTGAATTTCCTATCTCCCATCCAATTGTCAAGGTTCCTTTTTTAGGGGGTCAAGGAGGCACTCCGCTTGACATGTACGGGCAGTCTGTTCCAGAATATGGGGAGTCTCTGGGTCAGGAACCTATCCCTCCAGCATGTTTTGTTCATTGTGATGACAAGGTTTCGATCCCTGTAGGGTTGGGAGGGTGGCCTAATGATTAAGGTGTTTGCCTTATAAACTCAAGGTGCAGGGTTTGAATTGTTGGAGAGATATATTCCTGTCCCAGAGACTTCCCATACTCTGGAACAAGCTACCCATCTATGTCAAGCAAAGTTCTTCATTAGCACTCTTCAAGAAAAATCATGAGTGGATGGGAAATAGGAAATACACCCTGGGGATCACTTCTGTGTCTCTGCTCAACAGTGGCACAGGAAAATAACGTTCTTGGGTGGCGTAAGCCATGGAACCTTGCTGGCTAGGCTTACGTAGGCCCTTGGGCCGATAGCCTAGTACCTACCTATGAACCTATGGAGTGTGCGGCTCTGAGAGATTGTTGGGTGCTGGCAGCTACCTTCTGTCTATATAATTTAAGATATGCAGAGTCTTACAAAGTGATCTCATGATACAGACTCACAAAATCATGTGATTTAAACTTGCCCATACTAAACATGCTTGTAAATCAGGAATGCCACACTCAAATGCAATTTCTTGGACCAAATGCCTGCAGAAGTTCATTTATTTCTTACATTTTATTAAGTGTGTTGGCTGCTACTTGTAAGTGCAAATACACAGAGGGATTACAGGCAAAGAAAGATCTACTACTGCAAAAAGGGGTGGGTTTGCCATAATAATTACAGTCTTTACCTCATAGACACAAGGTACAGGGTTTGATTCTAACCTCAGGTTATTGGCTAAGGTTAAAATGACCTTTCAGAGCAGTTAGCTTAATATTCACCTAGGAACCAAAGACACTTGTTAAATATACATAGTGAGACTTTTAACCATGTAAAATATGCTCACATGAAAATTGTATAATGCACAGAAACAGCAAAATGACATTCACTCTTACAACAAAAACTTCAAAAATGACAGAAACCAAGATGTTGTTAAACCATAATTTTGTATGTGTATAAATAATTTAGTAACAACATATCTGTGTGTAAAGGCACATGAAATTAACAGTAACATATTGCAGTACTGAAAAATATATACTCAATGTTCTCATTTCATTCTTACAGCAATAAGCATGTGTGTGAGTGGGAATATAGGTGTGTGGTGTGGAGTAACTACCATGGCAGGGCTAGCCATCCAGAGGTGTGAACATACCCTGATCCCATGTGCAAAAATGGGAAAAAACAGGTTGTGGACAGATGGATTCAATATGCACGAGGGGTGTAAAAATATATAACAGAATGACATAATACCACAAACAGTATAACAAACATATCTTAGCATGCAAAGGTGAGGAGTATTAAATTAATATGTGGAAATGGGTGAGAGGTAAGGTACATTTCTACAAAACAATAATATTCATGCAAGACCACAAAGGAAACTAATGGGATAGGGAAGCTGAACACAGTAGGTATTGTTCACAATCCTAACTGTACTGCAGGCATCCTTGTATACCTACCTGTAGCCTGCTATATGTAAAAATAGAAATGGTCTACAAAATGTGCAAAACACAGGAATAGTTAGCAAGAGACAGAATGTGATATGGCCAATGGTCAATGGACACCAGATTGCAGAAGAAGCTGGCTGTAAAAAAGGATATGCCACTGCAAGACCACTACATATCAGCAAAGTGGAATGCAGAATAAGACCACTGCAGATACCAAACATGGTGTCAGGAGGCTGGGACTCAGGAGGCAATCCAAGAGGTTGCTTAGGAAGTCACTATAAGAGTGAACATGGGCACTAGCCACTGTTCCAGTCACAATGGCATGTGCTGGGTGCTGTATGCCAACATCCAGTGTTCCAGTAACAAGGACATGTGCTGGGTGCTGTACGTAAATTGCCAGGCAGTCACATGCAGCCAATCATGCAAAATGATATCTCAAAAGCAGACAGGAATCACTGTCCGCTGTGCACAGATTAGCACCAAAGTTCTCTGTCTAAATGACACTAAAAGGAAGTGGGCTTAGGACAAGGTCCCCTATCATTATTAGCTCGATAAGCAAAGTTAAAGTCCACCAAAATGAGAAAAGCATACTTCACTACCTGCTTTATTATCACTTTTTTGTAAAATTTAGGAATATAGGAACAATATTAGGAAACTGATCAGAGACCATAACAGGCCTTGCCATATACAACTTTAAATAAGCACACTTAAAAGTACTTGCCATATGTTACGAGTACCTGATAATGCCATTTCAGAAATTAAGCAGGGCCGTACATGATAACCCTGGTGTAAGTTTATGTCCACCCGTCCAATCATCAAAACTAGCCACAAAGGTGGACAAAGTACTGCTTTGCTCGACCTGTAGTGAAAACTTATTCCATAGGTGGGGAATATGTTTTTTTAACATCTTTATTAACATCACATGAGTACAGATTTAATTTTAAGGGAAAACAAACCATTACAACATCTTTTCCTTTGTACACATTATACAAGTATGACTTTTCTTAACAGTTATTACATTTCTAAGTAGATGGACTGCCAAGGACCTGCCTTCCCTGAAATATCACTCCTCCGGAAAATCATTCTGTATGAATTGTTTCAGTGATTCCATTTATTGCTATCTAGTTTAATCCTTCCCTCTTCTAAAGATCCCGTCAAAACTCAACAGTTACATTACAGTGCATTTTGGTTTTCATTTCCATTTCCTTGTAAAATTGCTTTTTGACAGCCGACAACATTAAACTTAGAAAAGCCTTACTATATGTGGGCAATTCAGACTCTGTATCCCAGCTAAAATGAATCATTTCCTTAGTTAAAATCATTTTCTTTCCCAACATTTCTGTTAAAACACATGTAGGGAAGGCTCCTACACATAGCACAAGCACAAACCTGTAAATCAAAGTGGAAAGAAATGATGGTGATGATACTGGGGAGAAGCTTAAGAAACAAGGAGAGACTGGGATTTTGGAAGCAGATCCTTAAGGACAGTAACAATAACCATGGAGAATATTATATTCATAAAGTAGCAGCAAGTATTCTAAGAACTACGTCAATACAAGAACATAGCAAGGAGATTGTGCCTATAGGGATGACTGCAATTAGTGGCACAGAGGATAGGCAAGGGGGGCTGGAATTCACTGGAGAAAACTGACAAAGGAACCAAGGTATTAAGAGCAAATAATTAGAGAGGGAAAGGTAATACAACGGGAAGAGGCAAGAATTCGTTAGGACTGCAGGCTAGAGTTTGCCATCCTTATCAATGACTGATATCAGAGTATAGGCAAAGCGAAAGAGATAGGGGGATCCTAAGTGAAAGACCTGCTCTGGTAGAGTTTCCAACAGAATATAGAACAGAAGCTGCTGTTAAACAAAGGATAATTAGTAGGGCATATGAAGTATTGCATGATGACTAAAGAAATTAATCAGAGGAGGTTAGAAAGGATTGGGCAGTGAGACCGAATAAACAATTCATAAAGGAACAACAGGACATTATATGTATGGCTCCCAAATATAAAACAAAGTCTACAGGATTTAGAATCTTTGCTTGGAAGTATTTGCATAGGCATTTTTATACTCTAAGTAGACTCCAAAGAATTTTTGCTCAGGTATAATGCAAATGTCAGAGGTGTGATAGTGAAGAAAAAGGCAACTGGAAACATATTTTGTGGGAGTATAATGAGTTGGCAGATGTTAAAAAATCTATGCAGACTACTCTGTCAGAAATACTGGGTGATCAAATTGGAGTAACTAAGGAAATGATTTTTGAGATGTGATACAGAATCAGAATTAACTAGACATAGTAAGGCCTTCTTGAGTTTAATTATAGTAGTTGCCAAAAATCAGTTACTAGAAAATGTCTAAAACAATCATACTAAAAACAGTGAATATAGTAACAGAGATAAAAGAATTGGAATTAGGGTCTTTACAAAAGAATGGCAGCAAATTACATAAAAATGTGAACTGTGGGAACAATACATGCAGAATAATGTTTTGGTGGAGGAATGAGGTTTAGAATCCGCGGTGGTGCAGCGGTAGCATTGTTGCCTCACAGCAAGAGGTTCTCCCGTTCAATTCTCGGCTGGAGTGCGAGGAATGCCTTCTGCGTGTAGTCTGCATGCCCTCCCTGCAGTTGGGTGGGCGTTTGAAAGATATGTGTAAATGGGCATGCCTTCGTTGAAGGTTGGACGTCGAGCTGGCACCCCGGCGTTCATGAAAATCTACTGCCAATCATTAGCGGACCGCTGTGGCAACCCCTAACCAGGAAAAGCCGAAAGACAAACGAAAGAGGAATGAGGTTTAAAGGATGGCAGGAATTGACTTAGCTTTGTAATGTTTGACTGTGAATGACTG
The DNA here is from genome assembly GCF_019279795.1 of Protopterus annectens. Classification (NCBI taxonomy): domain Eukaryota; kingdom Metazoa; phylum Chordata; order Ceratodontiformes; family Protopteridae; genus Protopterus; species Protopterus annectens. The sequence goes on along the minus strand of NC_056729.1, from coordinate 1,731,988,698 downwards.
GCTAGATTATAAGTGATGTATAATGTTTGCAACTGAAAATATGCCAACACGGTTTGTTTTCATTTATTTAAATGTATGATTGCCCATGTCATAACTGACAATTCAATAAAGATGTTTGTTTAACTTATTAGCACCTATGTGGTGTGGAATGTTACACCTCTCACAGACTACACACATCTTGCATTCCAAAGCATTGTTTGAAAAATAAACTTAAAAATCATATGATAAACAAATGTACGTAATTTGTGAAAAATAAATACTATTAGAACAGTAAAAACAGCAATGCTATCTGTAACAAGTTTTCTTTACGGTGATCATAGTCGATACATTCATATTTTACCATAAATGCTGTAATATATTATAATGCACACAAACTGAAAATGATATTTTTGCCATACTTTCACAAACACATTATATCTGAAAATAATGCAAATTAGGCATATATTGTTAGAACATTTGTGTTAAGGAGACAATCTTTCACATGACAACAAGAAATTCCTTTGTAAGTGCAGCTTAGATATTTACAGAAATTTCAAAACATATGCTTAATTTTATAATAAGCAATATAAATAACATTGACTGTCTCTCAAGAAAAACAACTTATAGTGCAAATATTTAAGCTGAAGTCTATTTGGGCTATAAAAATACCTGTGCAAACACAGCCATAAAAAATCCTAAAACCTTCCAGATTTTGTTTCATACCTGGAGCATACAAATACTTTCCCACTGTTTCTTTGTATGCTGCCTTTCCAGTGTCATTTTTTCACTTCTTTCTGATCTCTTACTATTGATGTTTTATAGTTATCGTGCATTATTTTATATATTATCAGTAATTATTCCTACCCCTTTGTTTGTCACAGCTTCTGTTCGACTCAAATATAAGCTCAACCAGAGCTGGTCTTTCATTCAGCATTTTCTATCCCTTTTTCTATGTTTAAACTCTGTTATTAGTCCATGGCAAAGTTGGAAATGTCCAACCCACAGTCCAAACATTTCCTTGGCCATATTCCACTGTATCCCGTTTCTCTCCTTTGTTATTTGATCCCAATACCTTGGCTCCTGTGCCCTTTTTCTCCAATAATTTCCATTCCTTCTCGCCTATCTTCCGTGGCCCTACTTAAAGTCATCCCTGTTGGTAAGACTTCCTTCTTCCATTTCCCATGTTGGCTTTGTTCTCAAAATACTTTCTGCTACTGTATACATACAATATTCTGTTTAGTCGTTATTACTCACCTTAAGAGTCTGCATCCAAAATCCTACTTTCTCCATATTCCATGAACTCTCTGTTCCAAAACCATTTCTTTCCCTTTACAATTATTCCCTTTTGCTTTTACTTTGCATATGAGCCTTAACTGTGTAGCTCTAAAGTATCCCTTCAAATCTGGTAATCCTAAACCATCTTGTTATTTGATGAAAAATATTTATCCCACTTAAATTCCTTCAGTTTTTCATTAATTATGGCCCACAACTTCTCTGGCTGATAAAAATTTGTTTGACCTGTTTGCAATACTAAGTGGACTAGAAACAGTTTCCCTGAATGTCACATACTATCCATATCCATCATGAACAGCTTCCACTTCTCACTTTTGTATTACCTTTTATCGAGTCTCTTCCCACATATCCTTAAAATAATTTTTAATCAAAATACCCAACTACTTCATCTTATCATGTTCCCATAAATACGGATATTGTTGAACCAGTTCATATGTGAGAATACAGTTTACTGCTATAGACTTTGTTTTACCCTTATTCATTTTATATCCTGAAAAAGAACTTGAAATCTTCTCAAAATGTTCCACAAAACTAGAATATCATCTGGATTTATCAAAAGCAAAATAATATCACTTGTAAATTAGGCTACGGGTGAGACTATACTTATCGCTCCAGCGAGTCTTATTAATTTGCTGGTGTAAATTTTGTTTCTCAGTCTGGGTAGTTGCAGAGCTGGTGCTTTTATGAAGAAATACGAGATCAAAAGATTGGGTCTCTCATGTCTTTAAAAGTGAGAAAAAGGTCAGCACAGAACAGCTCAAAAACGTAAACCTTGCCTGTGATATAAACAGGACCCGCTAGAGAGACAGGCATATATTCCCATTCCTCCCTAATCCAATTCAAGTGTAACTTGGACAGTTGGATGGGGACAGGAAATTCGTCCCTGCTTTGGCACTAATGTCTCTATTGGACAAAGGCAGCCTGTAAATGGTTCATCTCCCAAGACCCTGCTTACACTTATCAAGGGTATCGCACTTGAGATGTATGACTAGGCTTAAAAAGGCCCTTGTCATCATTAGCCAAGTAAACAACTATGAACCTAAGATGGCGGGATAGTTGAAGGAATTAAGGTCTTTATTTATTTATTTATTTTTGTTTAAAAATCATTGGATCTTTTCTAGTTGAACTATATACTTAGATTTGTACATACCAAAGTGGGCACTGTATTTGATGATGTACCTGATAAGGGAAGAGTACAGCGGTAAGATAACATGTTTGGATCTTAAAGATGTTCCCTTGAAAATTAACTGGGCTATAGAGAAAAGAAAGAATGTGTCTGAAATTCTCCAGGTGCAACTAACACTAGGTAAGACTGAAATCCAAATTGTAGCTTGCTACAGCTCCCCCACCATACCCCAAGATTCTCACTACACCTTTCTAAACATACTGGAAAATATTAAGATACAACCAAACACCCTAATACTGGGTGATTTCAACTACCCTGCCATTAACTGGGAAAACTACTCATGTACCAACACCTTTGCTCAACAGTTCTTGGAATTCATAAATACCAATGCACTGGATCAACTAATCCATAGTCCCACCAGGAGCTCCAATATCCTAGACCTGGTCATTACCAACATGGGAAATCGATGCTCCACACCTATGGTCACCCCCTCGTTGGTCAAGTCTGACCATAAGCTAATCACCCTTGACATCCACATCCCCCCCCACCCCCCAGTAAGGAAACCTCCATAAAAAAAACTTCTGCAAACCCAACTTCATGCTACTCAAGTCAGAAGTGACAAACTTCATGACACCCATGCAGACGGGAACTGAAAGTTCGACTGCTGAATCCTACACTAAGGTACTGTACGAGCACATCCACTTGTGGATGAATCATGCCATCCCAAACAGAACCAAGACGTGCTCCTCTAAAAAAAGGAAGGCTATCTGGTGATCCCCTGCCATAAACAAACTTTACAACAAAAGGAAGAAACTGTTGCAGAAAAGACGAAAATTCCAGGATGCAAAAAACTCCCTTACCAGACTCAGTAAGAAGTTGAGATCCCTCATAAAATCCTCCAAAGCTAGTTACGAAAACAAAACTGCCAAACATTCCAAAGACAACCACAAGGCATTCTATAGCTATGTCAAGAATCTAAATGGCAATGCTCAGATCTGCTCTGAGCTGCAACAGAATGGCATTAAATATATTGATCCCAAGGACATTGCCAATATCCTGGCAGATCGATTCAGTGCCAACTTCACCCCCCTCTCACCCCCTAAAGTGCCCATCTCAATACCAAAAGATAGCCAAATCCCGATAACAGCAGCCATACAGGTAAAAACCACACTCTCTAAACCTAAGAATACAGCATCCATGGGACCAGATGACATCCCGGGCTGTGTACTACATGAACTACAAAATGAACTGGCACCTCACCTAAGTGTCATGTTTAATCATACCCTCACCTCAGGCTTCAAGCCCACTGAGTGGCACACAGCTACAGTTATCCCACTCCAAAAGGGGGGATGGGGGGATCCACCTTAGATCCTGGGAACTACCGCCCCATCAGTCTGACGAGCCTGATCTGCAAGGCCATGGAACATATTATCATGGAACTTATAAACAAAGACATTTTCAACCTTCAAACACTAGACCCCACCCAGTTTGTGTTCGTGAAGGGAACTATCTTATCTTTTGAACCTGACTGACCTCTTCGAATCAGTCTCCAGAGCTGTGGACAAGGGTAAGGTGGCCCACACAGCCTATCTGGACCTCGCCAAGGCCTTCAACACCAACCTCCACTCTAGAATCATAGATAACCATACTAAGTTGGGTAGTAATCCCTACATCACTCGATCGGTTGCCAACTGGATTACTGACAAAACCCACACTGCAAAAGTAGCCAATTCCAAATCCAGGTCCAGACAAGTGGAGTACCTCAGGGTTCGGTCCTGGGACCCCTCTTGTTTGGCATCTACTTCTCTGAAGTACAGGCCAACACTATGGGACTCTGGCTGACAAAGTTTGCAGATGACTGCAAACTGGAAGCCATTATTGAACCCCCCCCCCCCCAAATAATGTGGATATTCTATAAAAGGGCCTTACAGAAAAAGATGCTTGGTGCCAGAGCCATGGGCTCAAGCTCAATGCCAAGAAATGTATAGTTATCCCCTTTGGGAAAAACATGTACCCGTGAATTACCACATAGGTGGCAGTACACTAAACACCGAAAGTGTGATAAGAGACTTAGGGATACATGTGGACAGTGGTCTCACCTTTGATAAACAGATCGCCACAACAGTCAGGAAATCCTTCTATGTGGCACACCTCATTACTAAGGGCTTTTCATCCAGAGAAAAGGAGGTCATTGTCCCACTGTACTCATCCCTCATTAGACCCATTATAGAATACAATGCCCTGTTTGGTATGTACCTCTCAAGACATCTGCCACAAATGGAAAGTCCGCAGAAATACCTCACTAAAAAAATCACAGGCCTAAAGCAGATGCCCTATGCTGACCATCTAAAAAAACTCCAGCTATACTCTGTCGCATATCGTCAACTCAGAGGTGATCTCTGCTTAACATACAAAGCCATGTCAAACCCAGAGCTGTTGGGCATGCTACACTTAAAGAAATCCCAATCCCTCAGAGCCACATGCTCCAGGGATCTAAACCTTGTCATCACAATGAACAAAACATACTGGAGGGATAGGTTCCTGACCCAGAGACTCCCCATACTCTGGAACAGATTGCCCATACATGTCAAGCAGAATGCCTCTTTGGCCCTCTTCAAAAGGAACAGTGATGATTGGATGGGAGATAGGAAATTCACCCCGGGGATCATGTAAGTCGCCCTGCTAGACAGGGGTCCAGGGTAGTAAATATTGTGGGAAGAAATAGCCAGGGAATTATGGCTAGGCTTGTATAGGCCCTAGGACTGATAGTCTAGTACCAACCTATGAACCTATAAGAATTTCCTGACTAGGGTAGAGTCACAATGAGTGGATGTGACAAAGTTTTCCACATAAATACCTAGGTCTACTCTGACCACATATTTTTTGAAGGTGAGTTCCATTTATAACAATGAGGTGGGAACTTCATTTTACTGAATGCCACTATGCTTTTTTTTTTTGCATTTAACTTGAGACTGTTTTTAGTACAACACATATGTGCTTATTCCAGCCCTTTTTGAAGTAGTTTAGTATCATTGGATGAGCAGATAACAGTGCCCAACTTGCAGCCATCAGCAAACTCAGTCAACCACACCTCGAGGATATTTTCATCAATGTCTACAAAATAAATGCCAAAAAGGAGAGGGCTCAGCAGTGATCCCAAGTAGAACCCACTAATTACAATTTTATGTTCAGAGAGAGTACCAGCTTCTTTCACTTCTTGGGATATGTTGGACAGCCAATATGCAATCCAGCAGATAATGGAGTGGTTTATGTTACATTTGTCTAACTTTTGAGTAATACTGCAAACTAGGAGCCATAATCGAAACTCCTAACAATGTGGACAAACTACAAAAGGGCCTCACTGAGACATATACCTGGTGTCAAAGCTATGGCCTGAAGCTCAATGCCAAAAAGTGTATTGTCATCCCCTTTGGTAAAAACTCTGTACCCATGAACTACCACATAGCTGGTGGTCTACTTAATGCCAAAAATGTGATAACAGACCTTAGGACACAGGTGGATAGTAGTCTCTCCTTTGATAATCAAATTGCCACAGTGGTCAGGAAATCCTTCTATGTGGCACATCTCATCACAAAAGGATTCTCATCCAGAAAAAAAATCATTGTTCCCCTCTACTCATCACTCATTAGACCCATTATAGAGTACAATGCCCCTTTTGGTATGTACCTCACAAGACATCTACAACAACTGGAAAGACCACAGAAATACCTCACAAAGAGGATTACTGGCCTCAAACAGATGCCCTATGCAGACCGTCTCAAAAAACTACAGCTTTACACCATCGCATATCGCCTACTCAGGGGCGATCTCTGCCTAGCATACAAAGCTATGTCAAACCCAGAGCTGTTGGACATGCTCCACTT